>NC_069503.1:656809694-657109694 GCF_027579735.1 Bombina bombina | reverse complement strand
TTAAAGGTATATACACCATATTCATTAGGCATAAAAATCAGTTCCTATTTTTAGTTGATGAGGAATGGGGCAAAATTAAGTTCTTCATTAAGGCCATTTGGTTGCATTGAATGCAAATTATATATCCATTTGCATTCAGATTTTAATAGCATATTGTCCCAATCACCCCCCCCCCTCTCACTAATGTCTATTAATTCAAGACCCATAAATGTAAGGTTATGAACACTGCTTTGATGCATGTCAGAGAAATGTCTAGCAACACCACTATCTTTGATTTTTTCATTCAGTATGTCCCTCCTATGATCCTTCATGCGTTCCCTGAACTCACGATTTTGCCCACATAAAATCTCGGGCATGAGCAAAAGGCAGCATAAACTACTCCCTCACTGTGGCAAGTAATATGGCCCTTGACCCTATGTGAATAACCCCTATTGTCGATTAAAAGCTGGCCTTTATTAATATGTTTACACATTTTACATTTACCGCATTTGTAACATCCATCCTTCTTTTGGTGTCTGCCTAGCCAATTATTATTACCTTTAAAATGGCTATGAACCAATTTATCTTTGATTGAGGGAGCCCGTCTGGCTGTCATTGATGGGAAGTCCTCTACGATTTTACGTATATCTGGATCCACAATAAGAATGTCCCAATGTTTACATAAAATTCTCCTGAGTTCACTCCATTCTGAGTTGAATGTACTGATAAATCTTACTGCAGTGCTAGTTTGTTTTTCCACATTCTCATATAATATTTTATCTCGTGTGGTATCTCTTGCGCTATGATATCCTTTTTTAATTTTTTTATTGTGGTAACCCCTAGCTTTAAATCTCAATTTAAGATCATCTGCATATTATTTAAAAGAATCCTCAGTGGAACAATTTCTTTTTTGTCTCAGATATTGACCAATGGGGATAGCGTTGATTTGGTGTTGGGGATGATGACTAGAGGCTTCAAGGAGTGTATTAGCAGATATGCTTTTCCTGAATGTTCCAGTTGTTAATCTGTTGTCCCTCTTAGTTATTTTTAAATCCAAGAAGGACAAATATTCCAAACTCCATTCATAAGTAAATTTAAGATTCCAATCATTGGTATTTAATTCTTCCATAAATTTGACCAGGTCATATGATGTGCCCTCCCATAATAGGAGGACATCATCGATGAAACAAATCCATAATAAGATCATCTGTTCATATTCAGTGGCTATATCCAAGATTTTTTCATGTTCCCATCTACCTAGATACAGACAGGCATATGTAGGGGCACAGCAAGCACCCATTGCTGTGCCCCTAATCTGTCTGTAGAATTTCCCATCAAATTTAAAATAGTTCCTATTCAGTACAAAGTTCAGTAAATCCACTACCAAATTAGTGTGGTCATTAAATTTAGATCCTCTTTGATTCAAAATTCCTTTTATTGTTTCAATACCTTTGGTATGCGGTATTGAGGAGTAGAGTGCTTCTACGTCAATGGACACTAATATAGTGTTTGATGTTAAAGTCACATCATTCAATTTTTTTTTTAAACTTCAGTTGTATCTTTGACATAGGAGGGTAAAGATGTTAGATAGGGGCATAGGAACCAATCTAAATATTTAGTTACTCCTTCAGTTAAACCCCACAGGCCTGACACAATTGGTCGACCCGGAGGGGGTATTTTCTGTTTATGTATTTTGGGTATTGTATAGAAGGTGGGGGTGACTGGGAATTTAACCTGCATATAGAACATTTCTTTTTTATTTATCAACCCATCTGTCAGTGTTTTATTGAGAATATGATCAAGCTCATCCTTGTATTCAAATGTGAGATCATTTTTTAATTTTTCATATTGAATAGTATTATTCAGTTGTCTATTACATTCTAATCGATAATCCTGTTTATTGAGTAGCACAACATTTCCACCCTTGTCTGATGGTTTCACCTCAATGGTTTGATCTGTAATTAGGTCATTCAATGCCCATTGTTTGTTCCTTTGTTAGATTATCTTTTCTATTTTTTGTGGTAGAGAGTACCTGTAAGTCTTTCTCCACTAGTTTAACAAAAGTCATAACACTAGGTACCATAGAGAGTGATGGCATATAGGAAGATTTGGGTTTAAGATCACTAAAGCCTATTCCCATAGTGTCATCTCCTTCAATAGTTTCATCAGATAGGGTGTTCAGGGTGTCCAATGCTATTCTATCATGCATGTTTAAATTGGTTTCCATAGTTCTACCCATATTAATTTTGCTCAATACAATCTTTCTAGCAAATAAATTAAGGTCTTTACATGCAGTGAATCTATCTAATTTATTATTTGGACAATATATAAGGCCCTTACTAAGGACTTCTATATGTGATTGATTTAAAGTTTTATTAGACAGATTCACAATCTCAAGTCCCTGTTCATTAGGTTGTATCATTTTTGGGTTTTGTTGCCCTGTTGGTTTCTCAGGGCATATGTAGTTAATTTCTGACCAGTGTTTTCTATGTTTCCTACCTCCCCTCCTTCTCTTTTTTTATCTATTGCTCTCCTGTTGCCTAAAAAATTGCCCCTTCTTCTACCTCTATTTCGTCTTGGTGACTTACTCTTTTCTGAATCTGAGTCTGATTTTTCAGAGTCAGAAGTGACAGATTTTGTCCATTTTAGTCATACACAACACCCTCCTTATAATCCAATAAATCCCTCAAAAACCTCCTCCTCTTTCCGGATTTAATTTCATCCTGTAATTTTTAAAGTTCAATCCTAATTTCTTCACTAAGTTTAGTATATTGTTCATTAGATTCCCATTTGATAAAATCAGCATTGGATTCCTGAACTTCTTTATCAATTTTGTCTTGTTTAGCCTCTGTTTCTTTAATGATTAGTTTCATCAATTTCAAAGAACATTCAGTCAAACATTACAGGTTGATTTAAATTCACCCCTGGTCTTTTTCTTAATCTCAAGCCTCTTGGTATCATCTCATTATCAATGTATCTTTTAAGGCTGCTAATTTCCCATTTAATTTTAAGTTGTTTAATCAAATTGTTTTTATACGTTTTATAGTCCTGAAAAATATTTTTCCCCACTACATCCACTGTCTCTTTAGATGCTTCTAAAGCAAATGTTTCAGCTAAATCAAATTCCAATTCACTCTCATCAAGAGATGCCATAATACTATGCCAATAGAGTGTAGCCTAGAATGATCACAGTTTCAAAGAAGTACATTAAGTACATTAAGATTCTGCAGTGTTAAATAAACTTTAGAATGCAAAATGAAGATGTTATAGTCATTTATAAGAAAATCGCAATTAAATCTATTTTTTTTTTTTGCCCATATCGCCCAGCCCTACTTTACACATATTAAAGTACAAGTACAGCCATCTATCATCACCAATAATTGAATAAGGGCCAGAACATTAGTGGAGCGGTAGTTTGCACTCCTGTTCGTGTGTTAACCCTGCTCGACTTTTGGCTTGTTTTTTGTTTGCACGCAAACCTGACAAGCGCAAATAGACAAACTTCAAATATTCCCCCCCCTATAGACTTCAATGGACCCTCAACAAGTCGTACAAACCTGATCGCGTTTAACCAACTGGGCTAGACCAACACAAAATATTAATATTTCACATTCCAATGTTCATCACATAGATGAATATGTTCTATTTTTATATATATATATATATATATATATATATATATTATTAATATATATATATATATATATATATATATATATATATAATGCCCAAGCAGCCACGCACTTTTTTAGATGCTTTTTAATGTTCAAAAAGACATGTGACAACTCGGGAATCTCACACCTTCATCAGACAAAGTAAAAAAAAATTGTGAAATTGCAAAAAATGTACTTAACAGGTGTTAAAACTCATCCCCCAATCAAAGAAGAACTGCCAAAATTAAAATCACGCAATCAGGGTAAAAAGTGAAGATGATATCATTATATATCAAAACAATTAATCAAACATGAGTTGATATAAGCAAACAAATAAATAAATAAATAAATAAATGAAAACAATAATCAAGCAGTATATATGTGCAATAAACAACATAAATACAACATAGATCCAAATATATACAATAAGAAATAGTGTTACCAATCATCAGTGTGATCTCAAATAGAGCTACCTATACTGATATTTCTAAAGAGCAGTCTCATATAGTTACTTAGACAACCTTCAATTTAACAATCATATATCATGGCAAAGCATCAGTAGCCAAAATACAAATCAATATGATTAAAGGGATACTAAACCCAATTTTTTTCTTTCATGATTCAGATAGAGCATGCAATTTTAAGTAACATTCTAATTTTTTCCTATTATCAATTTTTCTTCGATCTCTTGCTATCTTTATTTAAAAAAGATGGCATCTAAGCTAAGGAGCCAGACAATTTTTGGTTCAGACCCTGGACAGCACTTGTGTATTGGTGGGTACATTTAGCCACCAATAAGCAAGCACAACCCAGGTAGTGAACCAAAAATGGGTCTGCTTCTAAACTTACATTCTTGCTTTTCAAATAAAGATAGCAAGAGAATGAAGAAAAATGATAATAGGAGTAAATTAGAAAGTTGCTTAAAATTGCATGCTCTATCTGATTCATGAAAGAAAAAAAATGTGGGTTCAGTGTCCCTTTAATTTCATATTTTACAGAATGGTTTAATATCTATTTTTTGGGGGGAAGAGGACATTGTGTAATACACACAGGTTTATCTCCTATTCATAAAAGGTCTATTACATGCTTCATATGTGTAAATATTAACGCTCATTATCCATATAATATACTCATCATATGAATCAGAATTACTGCAAACACTTACTTTTGAAGATCGTATCTTAGCAGTGGGGTGTACAGAGTGCATATCAGGAACTAAGCAATTAGGGCGCAGTAAATGCGGGCACATATGTCCAATGTAAACAACTATGTGTGTTGCAATCTTTATAGTAACATATCTACAATGTGTGCACAATTATTAGGCAAGTGACTATTTTGATCAAATCATCATTTTTATTCATATTGTCCAACTCCAAGCTGTACAGGGAGTGCAGAATTATTAGGCAAGTTGTATTTTTGAGGATTAATTTTATTATTGAACAACAACCATGTTCTCAATGAACCCAAAAAACTCATTAATATCAAAGCTGAATATTTTTGGAAGTAGTTTTTAGTTTGTTTTTAGTTTTAGCTATTTTAGGGGGATATCTGTGTGTGCAGGTGACTATTACTGTGCATAATTATTAGGCAACTTAACAAAAAACAAATATATACCCATTTCAATTATTTATTTTTACCAGTGAAACCAATATAACATCTCAACATTCACAAATATACATTTCTGACATTCAAAAACAAAACAAAAACAAATCAGTGACCAATATAGCCACCTTTCTTTGCAAGGACACTCAAAAGCCTGCCATCCATGGATTCTGTCAGTGTTTTGATCTGTTCACCATCAACATTGTGTGCAGCAGCAACCACAGCCTCCCAGACACTGTTCAGAGAGGTGTACTGTTTTCCCTCCTTGTAAATCTCACATTTGATGATGGACCACAGGTTCTCAATGGGGTTCAGATCAGGTGAACAAGGAGGCCATGTCATTAGATTTTCTTCTTTTATACCCTTTCTTGCCAGCCACGCTGTGGAGTACTTGGATGCATGTGATGGAGCATTGTCCTGCATGAAAATCATGTTTTTCTTGAAGGATGCAGACTTCTTCCTGTACCACTGCTTGAAGAAGGTGTCTTCCAGAAACTGGCAGTAGGACTGGGAGTTGAGCTTGACTCCATCCTCAACCCGAAAAGGCCCCACAAGCTCATCTTTGATGATACCAGCCCAAACCAGTACTCCACCTCCACCTTGCTGGCGTCTGAGTCGGACTGGAACTCTCTGCCCTTTACCAATCCAGCCACGGGCCCATCCATCTGGCCCATCAAGACTCACTCTCATTTCATCAGTCCATAAAACCTTAGAAAAATCAGTCTTGAGATATTTCTTGGCCCAGTCTTGACGTTTCAGCTTGTGTGTCTTGTTCAGTGGTGGTCGTCTTTCAGCCTTTCTTACCTTGGCCATGTCTCTGAGTATTGCACACCTTGTGCTTTTGGGCACTCCAGTGATGTTGCAGCTCTGAAATATGGCCAAACTGGTGGCAAGTGGCATCTTGGCAGCTGCACGCTTGACTTTTCTCAGTTCATGGGCAGTTATTTTGCGCCTTGGTTTTTCCACATGCTTTTTGCGACCCTGTTGACTATTTTGAATGAAACGCTTGATTGTTCGATGATCACGCTTCAGAAGCTTTGCAATTTTAAGAGTGCTGCATCCCTCTGCAAGATATCTCACTATTTTTGACTTTTCTGAGCCTGTCAAGTCCTTCTTTTGACCCATTTTGCCAAAGGAAAGGAAGTTGCCTAATAATTATGCACACCTGATATAGGGTGTTGATGTCATTAGACCACACCCCTTCTCATTACAGAGATGCACATCACCTAATATGCTTAATTGGTAGTAGGCTTTCGAGCCTATACAGCTTGGAGTAAGACAACATGCATAAAAAGGATGATGTGGTCAAAATACTCATTTGCCTAATAATTCTGCACTCCCTGTATAAACTTGAATGCTTATTGAATTTAAGCATATCAGGTTATGTGTATTTGTGTAATGAGGGAGGGTGTGGCCTTAGGAGATCAACGTGTGCATAATTATTATTTTCCTCAGTCAAAAGAGAGATTTGACTGACTCTGAAAAGTCAAAAATTGGAAAAAGTCTTTCAGAGGGATGCAGCAGTCTTGAAATTGCTAAGATATTGGGGTGTGATCAAAGAACCATTAAACGTATTGTTGCAAATAGTCAACAGGGTCACAAGAAACGTGTTGAGAAAAAATGCTGCAAATTAACTGCCACAGTTTTGAGAAGAATAAAATGTAAAGCTACCAGGAACCCATTATCCTCCAGTGCTGTCATATTTTCAGAACTGCAACCTACCTGGAATGCCCAGAAGTAGTGATGTCCCGAACTGTTCGCCCGCGAACGGTTCACGGTGAATATAGCTTGTTCGCGTTTGCGTTTGTGGGCGAACACATGGCGATGTTCGATCCGCCCGTATGTGTCATCATTGTGGAAACTTTGACCCTTTATGCCACAGCCGCCTGACACATTAGAGCCAATCAACATCAGACACTCCCTCACAGACACTCCCAGCTACTCGGAATCCGCCATTTTAGACTCATAACAACCTTGCTTTCTTAATGAGAGGACGTGTTGTGTTTTTGCTCCTGACATTAATAGGAAAAACATAGCTAGGCTAGTGTATTTACAGTCCAGAAGGACTCCACTCATCTCTGCTGCAAGCACAGCACCCCAAAAAGCCCTTTTTAGGGCTATATTTTGTGCCGTTTTTTTTTTTTTTTTCATTTTTTTTTTAGTAGCATTTGCTTGGCTTTCAGGCTGTGTGTTTAAGGCTCACAGCATATGCTGTGACTACTGCCACCACTGATATCTCCCTAACAAGATTAGTTTAAATTTAACTAACAACAATTTTTAATTATTTTTCTAGTGTAATTTTTTTTCATTTTCTATCAGGCCAGTGTCACACAGCATATACTCTGGTTCATTGCTCTGTGCCAGCCAGCAGCCACCAGTGTTAATATCCGTTTATAACATTATTTTAAATTTAAAAAAAAATATATATATATATATATTTTGCTAGTGTAATCTAATTACATTTACTATCAGGCCTGTGTCTGTCAGGCTCACTCAGCATTAATATACCTCATTTTTTTCAGTCTTTTGGTTAATTGGTCTGTGCCAGGCAGCCACCCAGCACTCATATCTATTCTTCTTCACCTTAATTTTAATATAAAAAAAAAAAGTTTAAATTTGTTTGCTAGTGTAATCTAATATAATTTTCTATCCGGCCTGTGTGTTTTGCTGACATACAGAGCCTACTGTGTTTACTTGCTGTCCTCCCTAGTCTATGAGCCACAACTCATATGTGTTTAACCTTTTTTTAATTCCCCCCCAAAAAAATAATTTCAATCATTTTTCTAGTGTAATCTAATAGTATTTTCTATCAGGTGTGTGTGTATCCGACTTACAGAGCCTACTGTTTTTAATAGCTGCCCTTCCAAGGCTATCAGCCACGACTCATATGTATGTGCTTAACCTTTTTCTTTACATTTCCAAAAAAAAGTCTTTAAATCATTATGCTAGTGTAATCTAATTGTATTTTCTATCAGGCCTGTGTCTAACTGTCTATCTGACTTACACAGCATACTGTTGTTAATTGATGCCCTACGTAGCAGCCTGCCAGTGCGACCACTCATAGAGTCATATGTGCATTGCACTTCTTAACATAATTTTAATATTAAAATAAAAAATTTAAAAATATTTTGCTAGTGTAATCTAACTTAATTTTCTATCAGGCCTGTGTTTTTGTCACTTACACAGCATACTGTGTTAAATTGCTGCCCTACCTACCATCCACGACTCATATCTGTGTGTGCCAGGCCCAACTAGCCAATTAGTGGCACCAATCACAATTCTTGTAACAGTATATAAAAAAATTAAAATCATTTTTTGGACTGCAAATATTCAGTCTCCTAGTGCCATTGAATTGCATTTACCTCCTGCCTGCCACTGCCAGCCTTTTGTGCCAGGCCGTCTAGCCAACTATTTACACCAATCATAATTGTTGTCACAGACAGTATAGTTACTAATTAAAATTTTAAAAAAATTTGATTGTTGATCTTAATCCTCAGTTTTGCTCGTGCCCTAGAATTGCACTTTTCTACTGCCTTCCAAGCCTGTTTGCCAGGCCTAATTGAAAAATATTTACACCAATCATATTTGTTGTGACAGTATTCTTAGTAATTAAACATTTAAATTTTTGTTAATAGTTGTTTTGAATCCTCAGTTTGCTGGTGCCAGTGAATAGCACTTTCCTCCTGCCTTGCAGCCTGCTGTGTGCCCGGCCCACCTAGCCACTTATTGCCAGCAATCATATTTATTTTAACAGTATTGCAAAAATTGTCAATCATCACTGTTTTGACCGTCAGTAATCAGTCTCCTAGTGTCCTTGAATTGCATTTACCTCCTGCCTGCCAGCCTTTTGTGCCAGGCCGTCTTGCCAACTATTTACACCAATCATAATTGTTGTCACAGTATAGTTACTAATTAAAATTAAAAAATTCTTGATTGTTGATAATCTTAATCCTCAGTTTGCTCGTGCCCTAGAATTGCACTTTTTTACTTCCTTGCAAGACTGTGTGCCAGGCCTACTTGAAAAATATTTACACCAATCATATTTGTTGTGACAGTATTCTTAATAATTAAAAATTAGCATATGAGCATATGTTTGGTTATTATATTTTGTAAGGGTAATCATGCAGGCCATATAGACCTCCACCGATAGGGTAAGTATGAGTAACAGCTATTAAAATGCGAAGGACATTACTAATTAACACAACATAGTTACCATGGGTCGCAGACCAAGAGCAGATGTCTTATTATTATATTTTGTATGGGTAATCATCCAGGCTGTATAGACCTCACCAAATAGGGGGAGTTACAGAGATTAAAGTGCTAAGAATGGTAGTACTTAAAAAACAACCTAGTTAAAATAGGTACCAGACAGCATGTCTTATTATTATATTTTTTCAGGGTAAACAGGCAGGCCATATAGAACACCCCCGATAGGGGGGGGGGACAGGGATTAAAGTGCTAAGAAAAGTACTAATTAACACAAGCTAGTTGGGTCCAAGAACGCATGTTTAATTATTAGACTTTATTAGGGTAATTATATATCTAACAAATCTATCTATTTCTCTTCTATCGATTCTATCTAACTATCAATCTATGTATATCTATCTATCCTATCTATCAATCTATCTTCTGTCCAGGATGTTTTGAGACAGCCACTTTGGGAATGTTAGTTGATTTAGGCCCATTATGGCTTAAAAGCAGACTCTGCATAAACTATGTAATTTTCCATGGGAGTTTTGCCAGGGATCCCCCTCCAGCATGCGACAGTCCAGGTGTTAGTACCCTTGAAACAACTTTTCCATGGCAGACTCTGCATAAACTATGTAATTTTCCATGGGAGTTTTGCCAGGGATCCCCCTCCAGCATGCGACAGTCCAGGTGTTAGTACCCTTGAAACAACTTTTCCATCACTATTGTGGCCAGAAAGAGTCCTTGTAGGTTTTAAAGTTCGCCTGCCTATTGAATTCAATAGCGGTTTGCGCGGTTCGCGCATTCGCGAACAATACCGGAAGTTCGAGTCCGCCTTTCGCGAACCAAAAATTTTAGGTTCGCGACATCACTACCCAGAAGTACAAGATGTTCAGTGCTCAGAGAAATGGCCAAGGTAAGGAAGGCTGAAACCTGATCATCACTGAACAAGACACATACATTTAAATGTAAAGACTGGGCCAAGAAATATTTGAAGACAGATTTTTAAAAGGTTTAATGGATTAATGAGATGAGAGTGACTATTGACGGACCAGATGGATGGGCCTATGGCTGGATCAGTAATGATCACAAAGCTCCACTTCAATTGATTTAAAATCTCTCCCAAACCTACTGCCAGTTTTTAGAAGACACTTTCTTCAAGCAGTGGTACAGGAAAAAGTCTGCATCTTTCAAGAAGACCATGATATTTATGCAGGAAAATGCTCCATTGCATGCATTAAAGTACTTCACTGCGTGGCTAGCCTAGTAGCCAGTAAAGGCCTTAAAGATGAAAGAATAATGACATGGCCCCCTTCCTCATCTGGCATAAACCTTATTGAGAACTTATGGCCCTTCTTAAGCGGGAGATTTACGGTGATGAAAAACAGTACACCTCTCTGAACAGTGTCTTGGAGGCTGTGGTTGCTGCTGCACAAAAAGTTGATTGTCAACAGTTCAAGAAACTGGCAGACTCCATAGATGAAAAACTTATGACTGTTATTGAATAGAAGGGTGGCTATATTGGTCACTGATTTGTTTTTGGAAATGTCAGAAATGTTTATTTGTCAATTTTGAGTTGTTTATTTACTATTCTCATTAGAACACATGAAAATAAACAAGCGAGATTTAGTTGCATAATAATTGTGCACACTAATAGTTGCCCAATAATTGTGCATGCATAGATATTCTCCTAAGAAAGCCAAAACCTCACTTAAACCTTAAATGTTCAGTTTTGAGGTTTATTAACATTTTTGGATTGACCGAGAGCACTGTAGTTTTTCAATAATGAAATGAATTCTCAAAAATACAACTTGCCTAATAATTGTGGACACAGTGTATAGTCCATATGGCAAAAAGATCTGGAACCAAAGTCCCTGTAGGGGAGTAACACAAATGTACAGATTACAATATCCTGGTAAAGTGTCATAGGACCAGCATCAAAAGGATGCCTAAAATATAGGTAGATATGCTCAAACTGTGTAATACACAGGTACAGACTATGATCACAAGAGATCTATCCTGCACTTCATATGCATAAATATATATACATATCTGATGGATTTTTTGTTAAAATATATACCTATAGGGGGCGGAGCCATCCATCGAAGTGAATGGCTGCACTTTAAGTGAGCTCCTGCTGGATGCCCTAATAAAGGAGGAATTGTGCCTCAAAATGCACCCAAATTGATCCCAAACAGGCACAATCACCCACTGCAGAGGACACATGTAGATGTGAGCTGGGATTGAGGCCTGATTAGCAACTTTGCATACCACTCCGTTTTTTCCGGACTGGCTAAAAAATCTAGTCCCCGGCTTCAGCTGCGGCCTACATCGCAACACTGCAAAAACTGCTCAATCCACCCTTCTACCTCCAGATTTCATTCTGGGAGCTACACAAGCAAAGGAAGCCTACTCTTGGACCTTATTATCTGCAGTTTGTACCAAGAAATATGAAAAGAAACTTGGGCCTACCATGTGGGTGAGATTGAAGCATGAAGCAATGAAGTAAGTGAAACCACACACTATACCACCTCTCAATCACCCAGCATAATAATAATATCATTACCTATAAAATATACAAGCAAATCTTATGCTGGCATTATACAGTAATAGAGCACAGTTTCATAGCAGATGCATAACTGTATTTTTCAACACACTCAAAGCTCTTTTCAAAGGACTTTCTTAGTTGTCATACAACAAAATCTCTCACTTACCGCTGTTCCTGAGCTGCACCTGACAGGGGCCCTTGACTTGGCTGAAATACCACCTCTATTAAATTTGCTATATACCACCATTGTGGGCTGCTGCCAGAGAGAAAATGTTTTAAAAAAAGAGAGAGCAATAAAGAGAATGTCTCCTAAGAAACTGAACAAACCAGGGAAAACCCTTAAAAGTCTTCACATCACAACTACATCAATGAACAATTTTTTTAAGCCTCTGTAATCTTCAGATCTCTGCATTGACATTTCAGACCCTGTACCATCCCTGTCTCAGGCTGCTTTGGTGCCAGAAACTGAAATGGCGGAATCAATCCCCTCTAAACAGGACTTCACAAACTTGATCACACAAGTTAAATCTTGTATCAAAGAAGAAATATCGAAGCTCTAGAAGGAGATGCACAAAATTGGGGACAGAGTTTAATCTTTAGAGGAGGATACTGAAATACACCAATCTGAAATATCAAATCTGCAGCAAAGTGTCCAAGCCCAGAATAATGTTATTCTACAACTTCAAGATAAACTTGAAGATATCGAGAACAGGAGCAGGAGACAAAATCTGAGAATCAGAGGAATACCGGAATACCGGAATACCGGAATCTATCGCACCTGATGTACTAGATGCCTATCTACAAGGCCTCTTTCAGCACCTCAGGAGCCCTACCCTAACAACTCCCATAGCTATGGACAGATTTCACAGAGCCCTAAGGCCCAGGCCCAAAGAAGGACTACCTCCGAGAGATGTGATCATACGCTTCCGTGAATATCAGCAAAAAGAAGACATTATGAAACTGGCCAGAAATACTGCCTCGCTATCATACCAAGGATCTACCCTATCAATTTTTGCAGACCTTTTCCAAAGAATGCTACAAAGACGAAGGGAATTTGCCCCTCTGACGACCCTACTGAGGAAAAACAACACTCCCTACAGATGGGGCTTCCCGTGCCACATTCAACTTACTTGGGAAGGCCAGAAGAAAACCTGCATGGACCCTGGTGACATAGAGGACTTTTGCAAAGAACTCAATCTCCCCAACCCAGGCCATGCCCAAACCCCCACACCATTTAGGCCCAGAAAGTACTTCCCTCCTATACAAGAACCTAGACCTCAAAGAGCCACATGGCAGTCATCGACCACCAAAAAACAAAAGAAATCTTCCGACCTCCTGAAGGAAAATGGGTGAGATCTTTCTGATGCACTGGTATAGAAATCCTAATTTACAGCGCAATACTCATTGCCTTAATGTTTAGTTCATACTGTATTTTTTAAAATGTTCTCTGTAAAGAGTTTAATATTTTAAATCACCTCCAATTTAGGGATCTTTAATGCTTCCCCTTAAATTATACTATATTTATCCAATCCCCCCCTCTATTTTGTACTACGCATTCTTGTATTGTTATATTCTTGTATTTCTCCTTGCATATCAATGCATGCCTATGCATATATTTGTATACCTACTTATTCTCTAATCCAGATAATGTCCAACAAATGTTACTTATATGTAAGGTTGAATGCCATATGTTTTTTCTTACACACCCTTGTGTATGGGCTGCATGTTCTACTGTTAGTTTAAAAGATGTTTTGTTAAAATTGTTTTATATGTTTACCACTCTTTTGAGATTTTTGAGTGAAACACCAACTCTCACACACGTATATACTCCAAGAATTTTTTATATGTTCACCACTCTTTTGAGATTTTTGAATGAAACACCAACTCTACACATGTACTTACCCCTGCATAACCCATGGCCTCACAATTAATTGATCAGAAATTCAATATAATCTCCATCAACACCAAAGGGCTTAATTCTCCACATAAGAGATCCAAAGCCTTCCACGACTTAATACACAAGAATGGCAGTGTGCTGTTTCTCCAAGAGACTCATTTCAGAAGAGGGAAAAAACCTAAATACTTTTCCTCTAATTACCCCACACATTTTCATAGCACCAAATCCCCCCAAAAAAACTGACGGACTTAGCATTTTATTCCATAAATCCACCCCCTTTGAATTAATTAATAAAGACCAGGACAAGGAATGCAGGTACTTGGGAATTAGTGGCTTGCTATTTGGCAAACCAATCACCTTAGTCAATGTTTATGCACCAAATACGAATCAGGCAACCTTTTTTCAAAACACTACTAATTCTATCATTACTTTCTTCAAAGGCCCATTAATACTAGCGGGTGACTTTAATTTACCTTTAAACCCTGCAATTGACAGTTCTAACTCACAATTAAACAACCTCACCAAAACTCACCATTCAATATGGGACAACTTCAATCTATTGTCACTACACGACACATGGAGACACATATATCCCCACAAACACGACTACACTTTCTTCTCCAATCCTAATAGATCCTACTCCAGGATAGATTATATTATGGCTGACCATATCGCAGTAATTAACCTCAAAGACTCCTGCATCATTCCTATCAGCTGGTCAGATCACTCTGCAGTGAGCAGCACGTTCACTTGGTCTTCAATTCCTAATAGACCATTTCAATGGAGATTGGATGAAGTTTTACTATCAGATCCCCTAATTAAAATAGATGTAGAGAAAGCCATAAAGGAATACTTCTCCCTAAATAGCATCCCTGACATTCCTCTGGGAACCCTTTGGGAGGCCCATAAATGTGTTATCAGAGTTATTCTGATAAAACATAAAGCCATTAAAAACAAACAAAACAAACAAAAATACTTGAAACTAACACAGGACATCATTAAATTAGACTACATCCATAAAAGACAGACTCGACTACACAAACAAAACTAGATCAAGCCAGAGCCCAACTTAATGACTATCTTGACATCAAAGCCCAAACCACTGCCTTCTTACTGAGACAAAAACACCATACCCAAGGAAACAAACCTGGGAAATAACTAGCGAGGACCCTTAAATGCAAACCATGCAGTCATATGTCTACTCACTCATTAACCAAAACTCAGAAAAAATAATTGACTCTAAAACCATAGCAAACATGTGCCGCGGTTATTATTCCAAACTATACAACTTATTCCCAGACCGCCCTGACAAGAAACACAATGATAGTTGCGAATCATATCTCTCCCCTTTAAAGCTCCCCCAGGTTCACGCGGATCACCTTCAGTCCCTCACTGAACCATTCTCACTTCAGGAAATAGATAAGGCCATAAAATCCCTCAAACAAGGGAAAAGCCCTGGTCCAGACGGATTCAGTAATTTCTACTACAAAAATTTTAAGTCTTTAATAATGCCGACACTTTTAAAACTTTACAATCTAATAGACTCCGATCACCCATTCCCAGAAAACATGCTAGAAGCATATATTATGGTGTTGCCTAAGCCAGGCAAACCATCAATTAACCCAGCCAACTTTCGCCCCATCTCGCTACTCAATGTCGCTCTCAAACTTTACTCTAAGATTCTAGCCAACAGACTAAACCCAATTCTCCCACACATAATACATACAGCGAGGGAAGCAAAAGATAATACAGTAAAAGTTACCCACCTACTATACCACACACATCAACACCACATACCGGCTTTCTTTATATCTACAGACGCAGAGAAGGTGTTTGACTGCCTAGACTGGAAATTCCTACAACACACTTTACATAAGTTTGGTATCCCTAAAGATTTTATCTAAAATTTTTTAGCCCTTTATACCTCCCCGTCAGCAAAGGTCAAAGTCAACGCCCTTTTATCTAATAGCTTCAAGGTCAGAAATGGAACGAGGCAGGGATGCCCACTTTCCCCCCTTCTGTTTGTCCTTTTGATGGAAATCTTAGCTACTAAACTACAAAATTCACCCGATATCGTAGGTATTAAAATTAAAAATTCAGAATTGAAATTGGCACTATTCGCTGACGACCTCCTAATGACCCTCACAGAACCACTCAGCTCCCTCTCGAAGGCACACTCTGTGCTCAAAGATTATGGTAAAATATCCAATTTCTCAATTAATTTTGGGAAGTCGGAAATCCTTCCAATACATATCCCGCAAGCTGACCTTGCCAAAATAAGCACAATAGCCCCATTCACTGTCAACCCCTGCTCACTAAAATATCTAGGAACACAGCTCTCACCAGATCTCAAAGATCTAATGAAATTGAATTATGACTCACTCTTCTCATCCATCTTGACTAACATAACACAGTGGCTTCCTAAGCACATCTCTTGGCTAGGAAGGATCGGGGCGGTGAAAATGACACTGCTACCGTAAATCCTTTATATCTTGCAAACAGTCCCTATACCCCTACTGAACACCATCCTACCAAAATTACAGTCCATAATAAACTCATATATATGGAAACTAAAACCCCTGAGAATCCCAAAATCAACACTCTACAGGTATCTTGATCAGGGAGGTCTGGGAGTACCCAATCTTTAAGATTACAGGACAGCAATTTATCTCTCAAGAATAGTAGACTGGTGCTCTTATGAGGAACACCACCATAAACAATGAGTTCAACTAGAGCACGATTTATGTAATTTTCCCCAACTCGGCTCCCTTTGCTGGCTAGAAGGCCCTCACAATACCCTCATACATAACAATAACCCTATCATTATAGAAACCCTCAAAGTTTGGAAAGAGCTACTTAAAAAAATTGATATTTCTTCAATGCCTTCCCCTTTAACTCCAATCCTCCACAATAAAAATTTTCAACCCGGCACCAATACTATACCACAAGGCCCAAAGGATATACATCTTTTACTCCCGACTTACATGCTAGTAGAGGACAATAACCTACTACCTAAACAGAATATTGAACACTTAGGAGACGGATTCTTTACTAACTGGCTCGGTTACCATCAACTCAACCATTTTATACTCTCCTCCCCGAAAACGAAACTTACTAGAACCATGACCCCATTTGAAAAACTATGCAGTTCAGCTTCCCCAAGTCACCACATAGTCTCACTGACATATAAATTAATAAACAAACCCAAAGCTGACAACCTCCCCTCCTTCACCAAGTCTTAGGATAAAGAATTACCCTTCTTTATACCGATCAGAGACTGGAATAGGATTTTTATAAATGTACACAAATCAGCTCATTCATCCAAACTGTTAGAAACTAATATTAAATTAATGACCAGATGGTACCTAACACCACAAAGATTGAAATACATATTCCCGAACTCATCCAACCACTGCTGGAAATCATGTACACAAGAGGGAACATTATACCATATCTGGTGGTCTTGCCCTAAAATACAGCCCTTTTGGGAGGCAGTAACACAGTATATACAACAAACCTTAGGAACTCCCATGCCTCTAGACCCACTAATATTTTTATTCCACCTCTATCCAAAGCTCCAGTCTAAAGCTCATAGAAAACTATGCCAGCTTATGATCAATAGTGCAAATCAATTGATCTTTTTTTTCCATGTTTACACACATTACGCTGTCCAGTCATATGTGGATATAGGTAAATATAATACTTTTAATGTATTTTCGGTAATGAATGTATATCATTGTACCACCAGTACCATTATTTTGCTGTATATGATTGTCTAAAATAAGTTTACTGATTTGCTGCTTTAACACATATTGGTAGAAATGATTACACTTCTGCATTGCACTACTAACATATAAGATAATAATGATTATTAGATTGAAGAAGTACAACTATATAGAAGACAATTATGTTACTATCGTAAAAATATGACATGTACTTAACATTACAATTTTACTTATTCACATATAAATAAAACAAGATAACATTTCTAGTGCTGAAATCTATTGGCTTTTGTTAGAGGAATGATTTGTTGCTATATATGCAATACATGTCTAATTTTAGCATGTGCTGTAATAGATAAAGTTTTGTTAGCACACTAACTTAAAAAAAGATTTATTTATACATTCTTAGCTGTGTTATTTATGTGAAAAGCTTTGAACACAAAACTGTAATATAATATCTCAAAAATCAGCATGAGGACAAATACTTAAAAGGACTTTCAATTTATTTTTTTTATATACCAAGTAGATATGTCAGAAATTAAACGGACAGTCAACACCAGAATTGTTGTTGTTTTAAAAGACAGGTAATCCCTTAATTACCCATTCCCCAGTTTTGCTTAACCAACAGAGTTATAATAATACACATTTTACTTCTGTAATTACCTTGTATCTATGCCTTTGCAGACTGTCCCCTTATTTCAGTTGTTTTGACAGACTTACATTTTAGCAAATCAGTGCTCACTCCTCGGTAAATTCACATGCATGAGCTCAATATTATCTATATGAAACACATGAACTAATGCCCTCTAGTGGTGAAAACTGTCAAGATGCATTTAGATTAGAGGCAGCCTTCAAGGTCTAAGAAATTAACATAGGAACCTCCTAGGTTTAGCTTTCAACTAAGAATAGCAAGAGAACAAAGCAAAATTGTTGATAAAAGTAAATTGGAAAGTTGTTTAAAATTGCATGCCCTATTTGAATCATGAAAGTATTTTTGGACTTGACTGTCAATTTAAGCCATGATTTGAAAATATCTATATGCAAATGAATGTTTTAAAACCTTAACATTTAATGTTTATA
The DNA here is from genome assembly GCF_027579735.1 of Bombina bombina. NCBI lineage: Eukaryota > Metazoa > Chordata > Amphibia > Anura > Bombinatoridae > Bombina > Bombina bombina. Next base: position 657,091,025 of record NC_069503.1, on the reverse strand, counting down.
CAATTATGCAAACAAAAAAACAATTCAGGGATGCATCCTGTGAAAAGCCTGGTAGCAATAATGGTCCTGGTGTCCTTTACTGTGGCCATTTAGAGACAGATGTAAATTAGCTTGTGCTCTGATCTATTCGGTCACTGGGTGGAATGTTTCACCATGCTTAAATTTAATAGAGGTAAACCAGTGGGTCTGAATTATCAAGGGCCGAATGGCCCTGAATACCCCTGTTTCCGTGCGAGCCTTCAGGCTCGCCAGAAACAGGAGTTAAGAAACAGGGGTCTGCTGCTCCTTAACTCGTCAGCTGCCTCTGAGGCAGCGGGCATCAATCTGCTCTAACTCATACGATCGGGTTGATTGACACCCCCTGCTAGCAGCCGATTGGTTGCGAGGCAGCAGGGGGCGGCATTGCACAGGCAGTTCACCAGAACTGCTTGTGCAAAGCTAAATGCCGACAGAGTATGCTGTCTGCATTTAGCTATGTCGGGTGGACATGATTCGCTACATGTCCGCCCGCCATTTGGTAATTCGTCCCCAATTAATGTCTCTAAAGGCAGTCTAAAAAACACAATGTTCAGATGTATTTTACTGCCAACATGGGCAAAATAAAAGTTTAATATTTGTTGCAATCAAATTGAAATTAAAAAAATAATATATAATTAAGGGAAAATATTTATCTTGCTAAATAATATCACCGAACAATTGTATATCTTTACAGTATATATATATATATTTGTAGTGACCTCATATTACCTAGTGTTATTGCTCAATATCAGGTCTTAGATAATAGCATGTGAACATGTAATGAACCAGGATGATTAAACAATTTGCAATGGGAATAATAATATGCATGATAAGTGTCTCAAGAATTATTTTAATTGCTTTTTTTTAAATAGATATGGTCATCAACTTGTGACTGCTAATTTATTTTGTAGTTGGCTTGAAATGTATAGTCCAATATGCAAAATTGCTAACACATACATTTTTATTCCATTACAGAGACAACATAAGAACAAAATTGTTTTATTAATTTTGAAGTTACAGCTTTGTACATTAAATAGAACATTTATTATAAATGCTTATTTATATGCTGATATTCATTATGTTCTTTTGAGTTAAATGTGGTGGTCAATTTTTATTTCTAGCGGCCTTGGCAAATCTATTTGCCATCTTTACCAGTCTAGTAAGCTTTTTGAGAGACAAGTATATAACTGCATACATTTGGTAACCTCAAATACTCTTCCTGTTTGCTGACAGTGGGTGATGATTTGCTAAGTGTGCTTCTTTATACTAGTTAGTAATACATTTCCCACTGTCATGAAAATCAAGGTCAAAAGAGACATAAAGAATAAATTACATTTTCTTTCTTAAGACACAGTGGCCTAGATTTAGAGTTTGGCGGTAGCCGTGAAAACCAGCGTTAGAGGCTCCTAACGCTGGTTTTAGGCTACCGCCGGTATTTGGAGTCAGTCAGGAAAGGGTCTAATGCTCACTTTTCAGCCGCGACTTTTCCATACCGCAGATCCCCTTACGTCAATTGCGTATCCTATCTTTTCAATGGGATCTTTCTAACTCCGGTATTTAGAGTCGTGTCTGAAGTGAGCGTTAGAAATCTAACGACAAAACTCCAGTCGCAGAAAAAAGTCAGTAGTTAAGAGCTTTCTGGGCTAACGCCGGGTTATAAAGCTCTTAACTACTGTGCTCTAAAGTACACTAACACCCATAAACGTCCTATGTACCCCTAAACCGAGGTCCCCCCACATCGCCGCCACTCGATTATATTTTTTTAACCCCTAATCTGCCGACCGCCACCTACGTTATCCTTATGTACCCCTAATCTGCTGCCCCTAACACCGCCGACCCCTATATTATATTTATTAACCCCTAACCTGCCCCCCCACAACGTCGCCGCCAGCTACCTACAATAATTAACCCCTAATCTGCCGACCGCCACCTACGTTATCCTTATGTACCCCTAAGCTGCTGCCCCTAACACCGCCGACCCCTATATTATATTTATTAGCCCCTAATCTTCCCCCCACAACGTCGCCTCCACCTGCCTACACTTATTAACCCCTAATCTGCCGAGCGGACCGCACCGCTATTATAATAAAGTTATTAACCCCTAATCCGCCTCACTCCCACCTCAATAACCATATAATAAATAGTATTAACCCCTAATCTGCGCTCCCTAACATCGCCGACACCAAACTTCAAACATTAACCCCTAATCTGCCGACTGGAGCTCACCGCTATTCTAATAAATGTATTAACCCCTAAAGCTAAGTCTAACCCTAACCCTAACACCTCCCTAAATTAAATATAATTTAAATCTAACTAAATAAATTAACTCTTATTAAATAAATTATTCCTATTTAAAGCTAAATACTTACCTGTAAAATAAATCCTAACATAGCTACAATATAAATTATATTTATATTATAGCTATTTTAGGATTTATATTTATTTTACAGGTAACTTTGTATTTATTTTAACCAGGTACAATAGCTATTAAATAGTTAAGAACTATTTAATAGCTAAAATAGTTAAAATAATTACAAAATTACCTGTAAAATAAATCCTTAACTAAGTTACAATTAAACCTAACACTACACTATCAATAAATTAATTAAATAAAATACCTACCATTACCTACAATTAAACCTAACACTACACTATCAATACATTAATTAAATACAATATCTACAAATAAATACAATGAAATAAACTAACTAAAGTACAAAAAATAAAAAAGAACTAAGTTACAAAAAATAAAAAAATATTTACAAACATCAGAAAAATATTACAACAATTTTAAACTAATTACACCTACTCTAAGCCCCCTAATAAAATAACAAAGACCCCCAAAATAAAAAAAATGCCCTACCCTATTCTAAATTACAAAAGTTAAAAGCTCTTTTACCTTACCAGCCCTGAACAGGGCCCTTTGCGGGGCATGCCCCAAAGAATTCAGCTCTTTTGCCTGTAAAAAAAACACATACAATACCCCCCCCAACATTACAACCCACCACCCACATACCCCTAATCTAACCCAAACCCCCCTTAAATAAACCTAACACTAAGCCCCTGAAGATCTTCCTACCTTATCTTCACAATACCAGGTTCACTGATCGATCCAGAAGAGCTCCTCCGATGTCTTGATCCAAGCCCAAGCGGGGGGCTGAAGATGTCCATGATCCAGCTGAAGTCTTCATCCAAGCGGGAGCTGAAGAGGTCCATGATCCGGATGAAATCTTCTATCAACGGCATCTTCAATCTTCTTTCTTCCGGAGCTATCATCTTCCAGCCGACGCTGAACATCCTCTTCTCCCGACGCCTACTCGCCGAATGACAGTTCCTTTAAATGACGTCATCCAAGATGGCGTCCGTTGAATTCCGATTGGCTTATAGGATTCTATCAGCCAATCGGAATTAAGGTAGGAAAATTCTGATTGGCTGATGGAATCAGCCAATCAGATTGAAGTTCAATCCGATTGGCTGATCCGATCAGCCAATCAGATTGAGCTTGCATTCTATTGGCTGTTCCGATCAGCCAATAGAATGCGAGCTCAATCTGATTGGCTGATTCCATCAGCCAATCAGAATTTTCCTACTTTGATTCCGATTGGCTGATAGAATCCTATCAGCCAATCGGAATTCGATGGACGCCATCTTGGATTACGTCATTTAAAGGAACCGTCATTCGGCGAGTAGGCGTCGGGAGAAGAGGATGTTCCGCGTCGGCTGGAAGATGATGGCTCCGGAAGAAAGAAGATTGAAGATGCCATTGATAGAAGACTTCATCCGGATCATGGACGTCTTCAGCTCCCGCTTGGAGCTATTCTGGATCGATCGGTGAACCTGGTATGGTGAAGATAAGGTAGGAAGATCTTCATGGGCTTAGTGTTAGGTTTATTTAAGGGGGGTTTGGGTTAGATTAGGGGTATGTGGGTGGTGGGTTGTAATGTTGGGGGGGGGTATTGTATGTGTTTTTTTTACAGGCAAAAGAGCTGAATTCTTTGGGGCATGCCTCGCAAAGGGCCCTGTTCAGGGCTGGTAAGGTAAAAGAGCTTTGAACTTTTGTAATTTAGAATTGGGTAGGGCATTGTTTTATTTTGGGGGTCTTTGTTATTTTATTAGGGGGCTTAGAGTAGATGTAATTAGTTTAAAATTGTTGTAATATTTTTCTGATGTTTGTAAATATTTTTTTATTTTTTGTAACTTAGTTCTTTTTTATTTTTTGTACTTTAGTTAGTTTATTTCATTGTATTTATTTGTAGATATTGTATTTAATTAATGTATTGATAGTGTAGTGTTAGGTTTAATTGTAGGTATTTTATTTAATTAATTTATTGATAGTGTAGTGTTAGGTTTAATTGTAACTTAGGTTAGGATTTATTTTACAGGTAATTTTGTAATTATTTTAACTATTTTAGCTATTAAATAGTTCTTAACTATTTAATAGCTATTGTACCTGGTTAAAATAAATACAAAGTTGCCTGTAAAATAAATATAAATGCTAAAATAGCTATAATATAATTATAATTTATATTGTAGCTATATTAGGATTTATTTTACAGGTAAGTATTTAGCTTTAAATAGGAATAATTTATTTAATAAGAGTTAATTTATTTCATTAGATTTAAATTATATTTAACTTAGGGGGGTGTTAGTGTTAAGGTTAGACTTAGCTTTAGGGTTTAATACATTTATTAGAATAGCGGTGAGTTCCAGTCGGCAGATTAGGGGTTAATGTTTGAAGTTAGGTGTCGGCAATGTTAGGGAGGGCAGATTAGGGGTTAATACTATTTATTATAGGGTTAGTGAGGCGGATTAGGGGTTAATAACTTTATTATAATAGCGGTGCGGTCCGCTCGGCAGATTAGGGGTTAATAAGTGTAGGCAGGTGGAGGCGACGTTGTGAGGGGCAGATTAGGGGTTAATAAATATAATATAGGGGTTGGCGGTGTTAGGGGCAGCAGATTAGGGGTACATAGGGATAATGTAAGTAGCGGCGGTTTACGGAGCGGCAGATTAGGGGTTAAAAAAAATATGCAGGGGTCAGCAATAGCGGGGGCGGCAGATTAGGGGTTAATAAGTGTAAGGTTATGGGTGTTTAGACTCGGGTTACATGTTAGAGTGTTAAGTGCAGACGTAGGAAGTGTTTCCCCATAGACAACAATGGGGCTGCGTTAGGAGCTGAACGCAGCTTTTTTTGCAGGTGTTAGGTTTTTTTTCAGCTCAAACAGCCCCATTGTTTTCTATGGGGGAATCGTGCACAAGCACGTTTTTGAAGCTGGCCGCGTCCGTAAGCAACTCTGGTATCGAGAGTTGCAGTGGTGGTAAATATGCTATACGCTCCCTTTTTGGAGCCTAACGCAGCCATTCTGTGAACTCTCAATACCAGAGGTATTTAAAAGGTGCGGCCAGAAAAAACCCAGCGTTAGCTACGCGGGTCGTTACCAACAAAACTCTAAATCTAGGCCAGTGAGTCCACAGAATCATCAATTACTGTTGGGAATATCACTCCTGGCCAGCAGGAGGAGGCAAAGAGCACCACAGCAAAGCTATTAAGTATCACCTCCCTTCCCTCAAACCCCAATCATTCTCTTTGCCTCTTGTGCAAGGAGGAGGTGAAGTAATTATGTGTCTGATTAAGATTCTTATATCAAGATTTTTTTATTTTATTGGAAGCCTGAGCAGGCTTGCTCTGATCTTCCTGACACTTGGTTTTAGCTGTATTCCACATTAGTCTCTTCAGCAGGGCTGTGGTGGCTTTTATTCCACATTAGTCTCTTCAGCAGGGCTGTGGTGGCTTTTTTTTTTTTTTTTTGTAATAAATTTTTTATTGAGGTAATGCATAATAACATAGTTACAGTACATATGTCCAGAAACAGAACAATAAGGTGCCAGCAATATAGTTACAAATGCCATACCAAACCCAGAGCTATACTAAGTACCTTCGAGTAAAAGCTGGAACAGAACACAGTAACAAAACAGCAGTACTAGCAAAGAGAATATAGGTTCTGGCAGAGAGTATAGAGGTATATCTGGGGTGTGAATTATAAGATGTATGATATCAATGGTTGAGCTTTGCGCATGGCAGGGATAATTAACTGGAACATATATTACAGAGACCTCTTTTTATAACATGTAATTTGATACAAGCAAGGATTTTCCCCAACTTACTGTATAAACCAAAGAGCAATTTATCTATTCAGAGTGGATTGTGGTAAGGTGGGGGTTAATATCTAGGTTTTATTTGGGGGGGGTGGAAGACAGCGGGCAAGAGCCGCTCTGGTTAAAAGAAAAAGGGGGAAGGGGGGGACGTGTCCAAGTGCTTGGGGGATATAAAGTTGTCACTTTGATATGATTTGGTAGGATCTTTGTTGAGCTAATTATAAATTTAATCGGGTGGGCTGAGGGACAGCAAAAGCATAAGTTCCTCTTAAAGTATCTAAGGTCACTCTTAGGTTTTACGTTTTACCAAACTTATGAATTAAATGAGGGCGGTTCAGGAAATGAAAAGATCAATATGTGAACCAAGGAGGAATTGGCTGGAGATTAGTTACTAAGATAATAAAGTAGACTATATAATAGACTGAGTATAATGTTTCCCATAAGCATCTCACATCTAGGTTGGTGAGTTGCCTTACAGTGGATAGATAAGGCTGATGCTGTGGGGTCGTAGTAAGGAGCTACACAAGGAGAGATAATCTAAAGTACATATAGGGGGCTAGACTTTGAACAGAGAATAAACAGGATAACAGCAGTTCTAGATCCATTGAATTACATATATTGGGACAATATCCTAAAATTATGTTAGGTAAGCTTTATGAGTGCGTAAAATTGACCTAAATGTAGGTTTCTATAATTGGTGTTGTGAAGAACTCTGCAATGTAAGATAGTTAGGAGGGCACGTGAAGAGCGTCAGAATACAAACCAGAACACTGTAATATCTCAAAGAGCTCCATAACTATATATAGTAAAGGTGAACAACATTTAGTCATATTCCAGGCTCGTGTCTATATGACTCTATGATACTCTGTGTTGTTAGCCTTATAATATATTGGGGCATGAGGACAATTACGACTGAAATACAACAAAGAAGCAACTATGCTAAGCATTCTATGGTACTTCAGGGATTATAGGATAAAGTTCCCATATGTACAAGATATAAACTTAGATTATTTGTATGAGTCATTAATAACCTAGGGTAATATTTTTATTTATTTTTTTAATAATTTTTATTGAGGTTTTTATTGTCAAAATAAACAGTTGGTAATTGCCAATATACAATAAAAAAAGAAATCAGAAGAGTATTACAAAGTAAGCTGCAAACATATGACAAATAGGTAAACCAAATAATTGAGAGACAATTGCTTTCTCATATTATACAGTGAGCACCATGGTAGCTGAAGACCTACTACATGAACCAAGCAGTCACTTTCAGGCTATATGGGGTTGTTACAAATAGAACAAAGAGTAGGTGAACATAAATTGGAGAGGGCCACATGTGGACCCCTATTGAAAAACCTCATTTTTTTTTTTTTCCTAGGATAACATAATGTCAAGCTCCCTTACTGGCAAATGGGTTTTTGTTGAAACATTGGAACGCCTCCATAAAATTAGCTTACAGCTGTGTTAAAATAGCATGCGTAGGTGACACACATTAACGATCAGTCCTGCTGATCTAGACAGATCAAATAAACGCATTCCTATTATGATATGAAGGGTTAGGTACTTAGGGAGCAATTAAGAGCTGTGATTCAGGTGCGGTATAGACGAGATAAACCGCATTGTTAGTTCCCCTAGATTAGGGGATACATTATTATGGGGGGGGGGGAGGAGGTGGTGCTTTTCAAATTTTCAGAATTATCTCACCGTTTAGGAGCATTAAAACAAAATAAAATGCGCTTAGAACTATCTTCGCTATATAAAACATGAACAGGGAGAGATTAATCACACAACAATAAGCTATGCAAATACAATATAAAGAAATATGATACATTATATATACTGATAGTGAGATAGCTATACTTAAAACTATGAAGCGGGCAGATTAAGAAATGTGCTTGGGCACCATCAAAGCTGAAAATTTACACACTCTTGGTTTATGATAGACAGCAGGTATAGAACTGCCAGAGCCCTGTTATGGTCTGCATAATGCTAATACTGTAACTAGCATCAAATAGAGTAGCTTGAACATTAAAGAAACTGAACATATACATAAACACTAAATAAACACTAAATAAAATGTCTCTTGCTTAAAGCAGGCAAAACTGTGTGGAAAAACATTTGCATATACATAATGGTGTCCAATGTTCAGTGTAGTTTTAGTAGTATGAGTAAAATACAGGTATTTCTACATTCAATACATCCAATATAGCAAACCAAATTATTAGGATAGACATTACATGGCTAGTGTGCCTTGATAATTGGTGTCACGTTGAGAGACAAAAATGAATAAAAATAAAACAAGAATGGATATATAATTACCAGAAACAATATACTGAAGGAGAGTCATGGGATGACACTCTGAGCAGAAATACTGTGCTACAGTGACTTTTTTTTTATATATATATATATATATATATATATATATATATATATATATATATATATAGCTTAGAGGAGAGAAGGGAAAGAGGTGATATGATAGCAACTTTCAAGTACATTAAAGGGTTTAGTAAAACTGAGGCTGTGGGTATTTTACATAAAATGGAAAATTCAAGAACAAGGGGTCATGAGCTCAAGCTAAAGGGTAGTAGATTCAGGAGTAATTTGAGGAAGCACTTCTTTACAGAAAGAGTGATTGATTTATGGAATAAACTTCCTCAAGAGGTAGTAGCAACAAACACTGTGGGGGACTTTAAAAATGCATGGGACAAGCATAGGGCTATCCTACGAACTAGATAAGTTTATACTGTTAGGTAAGGTGGGGCAGACTTGCTGGGCCTATGGCTCTTATCTGCCGTCAATATCTATGTTTCTATATGTATATGAAGGGGGAAGAATGGTATTATACAAAACAAGTCAGATAGCGTGGACAAGATGCACATCATGTAGAGGTAAAAGCTTGTTTCCTATAAGTGTACCAGGCATTATAAATACTAGGGTGCATGCAAACTTCTATATATTTGGCTATCACAGTAATAGCTTACCCAAGGGATTAGTATCAATTCAAGTACCATAACACAGATGTAGGATTTTCATAAAAGAGACATGTAAGCGAGACAATCCCTGACAGTCTAAACCGTGATGACATGGGTGGACAAATGGAGAATAAGTCTACCACAGGGCATGGGCCCTATGCCCTGCAGTATTAGACACAGAAAGTTAACATACACTTGAGCACACCCTGAGGGACATAATGATTTAAGGCAAGTATAGCTGAGGGAGTGAGTTAGAATTATACTGATGCTAAAATATGTATGTTAACTGAAAACATGAATGAGCAGTACTTGCTTAATCTAACAATTTAGTGGCTTACAGCTGTTCTGGGGGCAATGCGATAATATACCAGGCAAAATAAGTCTGAGGTGTAGATATATTTAAAACCGGAACGTAGGGCGTTATGGGAGGTCTCCTGCACATCTCAATAAGCCATGTACATGATGGCAATTAGCCCACGCCAACTCAAGTATTATAACAAAGTTTAACGTAACAGCAGAACACAACGGTGTGTACAGTACATAGACATTCTAGAAGATAACATGTCCATGTCCAGATATGTAAGTCTCATAAGATCACTAAGAAGGAAATTAGCCAAAAAGACGACCTTGTTGGGATTATCCTATTTAGCCCATTCCCGCTCTTACAAGCCCGTTAATGGCCGGGTTTGAATTGTCAATCAGCCCTCCGCTAATACTTTCGTTTGCCCTGAGAGGCACAAAAGTCAAGTCCAGCGGTGTAAATGGGTAGTGGAGTTCCCCGCTACTGCCGATGCGCTTGGGCTCACCCAGTGTTTCTCCCTGGGTATTTGAAAAGATTACCTGCATGTCCGTTGGCGGCTCAGGTTCCGCATCCACTCTCTGGCCGCTACCAAGATCGCGGCAATAGGATCTTACGGGAGCAAGATGTAAGTATAGTTTCTGCCGGGCTATTGATCTCCATCTTTGCACTGGGCTCTTCTGAGTTGGCTCCACGCCCTGCTGTGTGACTTCTGCCTCGGCGTCTAACTTGTTAACGGTTATACCTAGTGAGTGCTCTCCCTCCTGATGGGTTCCATATGGCTGTATGATTAGACTAGGAGACATACCATTGTGGGTTTGCTCTGCGTAGATCCTTGTCAGAAGCGCTTCAAAGAACCGGAAGGAGGCCTCTATACAGTCAGAAGCGATTGCCTCCCAATCTTCTATAGCCGCCATTCCTGTAGTCTGTATCCGCAAGGCCGCGTGGTAGGTGTAAAGGGAGCCTAAATGCAATGTTTAGCTGTTCAAACCTTCAGCTGAGTGGCTTATGTATAAAGCATGCACAGATAACCAATAAGGCAAAGAAAGTATTTCTCAGAACATGTATTTATCCCTGTCTTATGAAGTGAGAGCCGGAGCTCCTGTGATGTGCGACCAGTCTCTTGTATAGTTGGCTCGGCCCCCCCAACCTAGGGTAATATTTGATTCTGGAGCTAGTTACATGCTTGTACTGTAAGTGTATGTAATACGTATATAGTAAAAAAAAAAAAAAAGAAAGAAAGAAAAGGTTATTAAAGCTGGGATTACCGATAATATTCAGGTATGGACTGGAGACTTCTCTGGTATCCACTAAGGCATGGAAAACAAGTGGACTAAGGGGCTCAAGAATAAACAATGATAGCAGATCTAATACTACAAAGGAGCATATTCTGAAATGCTGTATATGTTATTTAAACATTTCATGACAATAAAACAGAGATATAATGCAATAGAAACCTATGGGAACCATCAGTGCCACAATCCATTTTGATTAAATATGATGTTACTTCCAAGTGCTAGAGATGAGAATCATGACTAGTCCTACAGTTTAAACATATAGTAATCAAAAGGAGCAGTCGCTCGGCAGCATAGAGTAGTGTAGAGGTTAGTGTGTGTTGCTATATGTTACCCCATGTATGAAATTATTTTTCTAGCATTTCTTAGGGGAGTGTTGTTAAGGCTAATGAGTCTAGACAAATTCACATAAAAATAGGGCCCCATATCAGTATGATCCCAGGTATACTAAGGGAGCTTACACAGATATTTAAAGGAAGATAAAAATAACATTTCTAGTGCTGTTAAGATAGCAAACTCTGGAGTTAACTATGTAAGTTCATGTTGACCAACTACATAGATATGCCTAAGATATTTAAAACATTGAAATCCCCATATGCTAGACACCTAGGGAGCATTGAATTTGTAATAGTTAAATAATAAAATAACTGGGGGATACTACAATAGAGTTTAGCCTGGGGTTAAATAATATGAAATTTCTCAGTTAAGGTCAAACGATATGAGGCTGTGCATTTTGAAGATAGAAGTCAAATGTAACAAGCAAACTGAAACCCATGCAATTATAACAGAATAATACAGCTGTTAACACTTAGTTAAAACAAGGAAGCAAACCGTCTACTAGTTAAGGGAAACCGCCACACATGGGCATAATATAACCAAAGCTAGTGTCCAGTATATTGAGCAAAAAGCGGCCCCTGATTGTAGATGTGGGCAATCTACACTCTGTTACCCCACTCCGATTTTCAGAGGCACCATGTAAACTTGATAGGGGACCAGACCGTCCTCAGAGGCATGGCCGTTTCTGAAGTCCTGCATCGTATCTGAAAATGTAGGCGGCATTAATGTGAGTATGTCCAGTTGCCTGGTCCCAGTTTGCAGTGGCGTGAAGGTGTGTAGCCCTCCTCGGTCAAGAGATAGCAGCATGCTGTGTACCTCCGGAACTGTAGAAGATAGTTTGATGCCGGGTGGTTGCTGAGGCATCGAGGTCTCTGGGAATCCCATCTGTGATGCGGTGTAATTCACGGCCGTTACCATAGCTTTGCCACTCCTTATCAGGGGATCAGAGGAAGGTGGGTCATTTTGGTGTTGCGGTGTCACTCTAGGACCTTCTTTATGGCTATCAGGTAAAGGGGGTCGGGGAGGTGATGTTTGTAGACATTCTCAATATTGCCTTTGCAGAATGGCTCCCAACTCCGTGGCCTCAAAAGTAAAGTTATACACCCCTCTCATTGCCGCTTTTAGCGTATTAGATAAGCCTATAAAACACCTATCTAGTCTCCTATCAAAGTCCTGTAGGAAAGCGGATAAGTCCATATGAGCTTCCTCCATGGTTAATGTAGCTTTGTGCCGAATACAGGGTTATCGGAGAGTGATTGTCTTAGTCGATATGCCAGAAAAGGTAGTCGAGGATCTAGCATCCTAAGGCCTCAGCCGTCCAAAGCAGGGTACAAACTGAACCAATATTGTAGGGCTTAGTATCTCCGTGATCAGTAAGTGTTCATGTAGTTGATTAAGTTATATTTGACCACTTATGCCTTTTGGTTTCGGTGACATTCGGGAAATTAGAAAACTTGGGCTGGAGATCAGCCATTTTGCGTCCTTTCCCGGCACTATTCGGACACGCCCCCCCCCCCCCCCCCGTGGTGGCTTTTAAGCAGTTAGGAACTTGTGGGATTGGCCCCACTGGGTTTTCCTAACAGTTTGCTGCCATCATTCAGAATGACAGAGTAGGCTTACTCTGCTCATTTTTTCTGTTCCTAGGTCCCTTTGAGGAGCGGCTTCCTTCCATACAAGTGACTGGTCCTCCTGCCGGACTTCAGGTGTGCAGGATTTATTTGGCACTACAATATTTAATGAGAACACTGGAATTTTTTGGGACACTTATTCCTGTGGTCAGGAATTTATGCAGGCAGGTGGCAGGGTACTGTGTGGAGGTAGGAGGGAGATTCACTGAGATTTTTGTCAGACTTCAGTTAATTATTTTTTATGTGGCTCAGTAGCGTATCTGCTTGTGCAGGTAGTTGCTAATTTGGGGGTTTGTGTGTATTTTTTACTTAGACATTCGCAGTTTTCAGCAGTGTGAGGAGATTGTGACGTCACTAGGGGCGAGTGGCTACTTGGCGCCGTTTTCACATAGAGGTCTCTCTGCGTAGGTACTTGATTTCTTCCTGCTGTCTAAGTTCCTCTGCAGTCCGGAGGCTTTGAAGGTTCTGTTTCGTTTCAGGAGGAGCAGGTAGGCACCTCAGCTTAGCACTTAGGTGTAGAGTGTGCTGAGAGTTTATTGTTTCTTTTTGCAGCACTGTTTGTTAACTAATAGAAGCGCTTGTTATATAGGTGCAGTACTCTGTTTAGTCCCCTTGAAGGTTAAATTATTTTTTCTTTTATGGGTTTGATTTTTAACAAAGCGCTTGTGAGCGTATTTTTGCTTATAGGTACAGTACACTATTTTAAAGTTGACGTTTTTCTTTATTCTGAGTGTATAACTGTTTTGGTGCAAGATGGACATAGAGTCTGGGCCTTCTGCAGACTTTGTTCAGATACCCAAATAAAACTTCCTTTACCATTTTGTAGTTCCTGTATTGAGAGAACTATTTTGTACAAAGACAAACTTTTTGATGCTGAGCCACAATTCCCTCAGGATGATGCTGTTCGGGTTCTGTCACAGCCTCTTCCCAATCTGTAGTTAGGTCACATGCAGTGCCCTGTGGTTCCTCTCAGGCTCCGGATTGAGTGTTTTTAAAGGCTGAGATTGCAACCCAGGTATCCTCAGCGTTATCTGAGGCGCTGGCAGCTATTCCCATGCTACAGGGGAAGCGTAAGAGGAAAACTATAGAATCAGATAAGGTTCATATTCCTGTTCAGGCTGAGTGGATTCCTCCCTCACATGGATTGGAGGAGGAAGATACTTCGGTAGCTTCTGAGGGTGAAATCTCAGATTTGGAAAGTGTAATTCCTTTGTTTGATGCTGAAATGGTTTCCTTCAGATTTAAGATTGAGCACCTCTGTGTTTTGTTAAAGTAGTTTTTAGCTATGTTAGACAACTCTGATACTCCTATCGAGGTCAACCCTAAAAAAGTCTAGCAAGTTAAATAGATACTTTGATGTTCCTTCTTCTGTGGAGGTGTTTCCAGTGTCAGACTGCACCACGGAAATTACCAAGGAATGGGAGACTTTTTCTCCCTCCCCCATTTTCAGGAAAATGTTCCCTGTGGCTGACTCCATCAGGGAATCATGGCAGACAGTCCCCAAAATCAAAGGGGCTATTTCTACTCTGGCTAAGAGAACCACTATCCCTATTGAGGACAGTTATTCCTTTAAGGATCCTATGGATAAGAAACTGGAGGCTAAGATGTATATACACCAAGGGCTGCAATGGCAGCTGGCGGTATGCATTGTGACAGTGACCTGTGCGGCAGCTTACTGGTTTGACTCCTTGTCATAGTCTCTTCAGTCTGAGACTCCTTTAGAGGAGATACAGGACAGGATTAAAGCTCTTAAATTAGCCAATCCCTTTATCTCTGATGCTTCCTTACAGGTCATTAAGCTGGGAGCCAAAATATCTGGCTTTGCAATCTTAGTGCGTAGAGCGTTGTGGCTTAAGTCTTGGTCTGCCGATGTTTCTTCAAAGTCTAAACTTTTGGCACTGTCTTACAAGGGAAAGACCTTGTTCAGACCGGCTTTGGAAAAAAATATTTCCGATATCACGGGTGGTAAAGGAGTTTTTTCTGCCTCAAGACAAGAGGAATACATTGAAAGGGCGCAAGACTAATTTTCGTTCCTTTCACAACTTCGGAGGTAAGTCTTCCACTGCCTCTACCAAGCAGGAACAATCCAAGCCTAGTCAGTCTTGGAACAAGGGGGAAGAAATCAAAGAAACCCGCAGATGATTCCAAGTCAGCATGAAGGGGTTGCCCCCGATTCGGGATCGGATCAAGTGGGGGCAGGTTCTCTCAGTTCATGCAAGCTTGGGAGCAGGATGTCCCAGACCCGTGGGCAGTGGACATTTTCTCAGGGATACAATTTAGAGTTCAAGACCTTTCCTCCCTGAGACAGGTTCCACCTCTCAAGATTATCTGTAGACCAGATAAAAAGAGAGGCGTTCTTGAAATGTGTGAAGGATCTTTCCCTTTTGGTAGTGATCGTGCCTGTTCCAAGTCAGGAAAAGGGCCTCAGTTTCTATTCAGACTGGTTTGTGGTTCCCAAGAAAGAGGGAACCTTCAGACCCATCCTGGATCTAAAGCTACTAAACAAATTCCTCATAGTACTGTCCTTCAAGATGGAGACTATACGCTCCATTCTGCCTTTCATTCAGGAGGGACAATTTATGTGAACTATAGACCTGAAGGATGCGTACCTGCATGTTCCCATCCACAGGGACCATCACAAATATCTGAGGTTTGCTTATCTAAACAAACATTTTCAATTTGTAGCGCTTCCTTTTGGCCTGGCCACATCTCCCAGAATTTTCTCAAAGGTCCTGGGCTCTCTATTGGCATTGATTCGGTATCGGGGAATTGCAGTGGTGCCTTATCTGGACAACATTCAGGTTCAGGTGCCATCCTTGCAACTAGCAGAATCTCACACAAAGATTTTGTTGGCCTTTCTTCATTCCCACAGTTGAAAGATCTCTTGTTTCATCATAGGTACCATTATAGATTCTATAGACATGAAATTTTTTCTGATGGAGGTCAGAAGAGCAACAATTTTGTCCGCTTGCCTTCAGTCAGTGACTTGGCCATCAGTGGCACAATGATGGTGGCCTCCATGGACATAATTCTGTTTGCTTGGTTCCATTTGAGACCTCTGCAGTTATGCATGCTCTCCCAGTGGAACGGGGATTATTCAGACCTATCTCAGATAATTGTTCTGGATCAATCGACAAAGGACTCTCTTCTCTAGTTACTGTCTCAAGAACCCTTGGGTTATTGTGACAATGGATGCCAGCCTGTTTGGTTGGGGAGCAGTCTGGGAGTCGTTGAAGGTGCAGGGAATTTGGTCTCAGGAGGAATCTGCTCTCCCCATAAACATTCTGGAGTTGAGAGTGATATTCAATGCCTTGGTGGCTTGGCCCCAGCTGGCCTTAGCCAGGTTCATCAGGTTCCAGCACAAAGATAGAGGCAGAATCATTTTTAGAGTTTTTAAACATTAATCAGTATAATTTAAGTTTTAGTAGCAAAATCTCAGAATGTGAAATAGAATTTTTGTATTTGGTGTTATTTATTGATGAAGGGGGGAAAGTAGCAACTAAAAATTATAGAAAACCCACCGATAGGAATGGGTATTTGCATACTAGCAGCGAACATTTACTCACTTGGGAAAACAATATACCTGGAGGACAATTTAAATGTATACATAGAAACTGCACAAAAACCAAGGATTATATTAAGAAGGCTGATGTTCTATCAAAAAAAAAAAAAAAAAAGAAAAAGGATATAAAAAAGAAATACTAAAAAAAACACAAAATGAAGGTCTAATACTCCCAAGGGAAAAACTCCTAGTAGTAGATAAAACAAAATCAAAGAAAGAACATAATAAGAGGGATGATATCAAATTTATAACAACTTTTAGCGAAGTATCTAAAGGGATTAAGTCCATTCTTAGCAAGCATTGAAACATTCTACAAGCTGACCCAATAATGGAGGGGATTATCGATAAATGCCCAATATAGTGTATAGGAAAAATAGGGATCTAAGAAGTATCATAGCCCCTTCAAAATTAAAAGAAGTACAGAAGAAAAAAACCTCACAGGGGTCTAATTGGTTAGCATTAAAAAACAGAACATATAAATGCTACAGGAAAGATTGTTGTATGTGTACAAGAATAGATAGCACAACAGATCATACAATGAATTGGAATAGATCAAAAAAATTTGAAATCAATCAGAGGACAAATTGTAATTCAACTTATGTTGTTTATCAATTGACCTGTTTGTGCGGACTGATCTATATAGGGCATACAAAAAGAAAGATAAAAAGAAAGGTATATGAACACCTTACAAATATCAAAAATGGGTTAGAGGGACATAGTGTATCCCACCACTGTAAAGTGAAACACACTTGTAGCAGTGAAGGGATGACTATTAAAATCTTAGAGGGGGCGGAGCTCTGCCGTGCAGGCAAATGACCGCAAGGTGATCCAGCTCCGTGCTGTAGAAAGGACCCAGGAATATTTTCAAGCCACAAACACACACCAAAGTGGCTCATATGTGCATGCCTGTGTCGGGATACTGCCCGGAACGGAATGAAGGCATCCTGAGACGAAGATAAGACCATAGTGGACTGTTTACCAACCGCATCAGGAGGATCGCCGCCATCTTAGAAAGGCCGTGTGCAGGCCATGCGGCTAAATTAACAGGACACCTCCCGGAATTAGCTCCTAAACAGGGGTAAGATAAACATGATGATCCGTGAAATAAAATAGCTCCACACCCGGACTCAGAGACACCGGTAACACTTTTTAACCCCTTAAGGCATACTTCGTGATAAAAACTCTGCCATGAACACACCGGTACTTCTATTTTTCTTGCATAAATGAATAGCCACAATAGAGAGAGGATGAAGGGGCATAATGTAACTTTAAATGAACCGGAGGAAGGAGGCCTTTATTAATAATACCAACAAGGTTATGTGAACAACGCAGCCTGTGCTTAACATAAAACATAAAGGCTGTACCATATACCTTAATGCAGCTATCTATACAGGTGCCAATGAAGGTTCAAACCTCCCTTCCCACCTTCTAATTTTCTTTATCATTAACCATGTGAAAGGGCATACGACATAGCGGGGCATCAGCATTAAATACTTCAATGCAAAACATGGCGGCTAGACGTCTGCCTAAAGGGGAGAAGCTTACTAAAAGTTAGACTGCTACACCAGTATCAGTGAGCACATTTTTTCAGCTCTCAGACACAATAAACAACCCTTCACCCCAGACAGCGGTACCTGCTGAGACCCTCATGGATACACCCAGCACTAAAGAAACACAAGTAGCTGCTTCTTACATCACTCAGTTAAAACAGGATATTGCTAACCTGGCGTCAAAAGAAGATTTTGCCTCTCTAAAGTCATTTATAACCACAGAACTTACATCTATGCAAAAGGACATTAATGCCTTGGGAAGCAGAGTGGAAGAAGTGGAAGACATGCAAACTACTATTAATGAAATGATGGGAGCCCTCGATACATATGCAAATGTCCAAGCCTCACAAATAGAGACTATGCAAGAAAAAATTGAAGATCTCGAAAACCACAGTAGGCGGTCTAACCTAAGAGTGCAGGGTATTCCAGAAATAATAAAGAGCTCTGAACTCAGGGAATACTTGCAGAACCTATTCCAACAACTTTTGGGGGAACCAGATATACCTGATATGGAATTGGAGAGGGTTCACCATGCACCACCATGCACTACAGCCACCTCCACCTGCTGGCGCACCCCCCAGGGATGTCATTCTCAAATTCCTGAGATTTACAGACAGGGAGGAAATTTGGACCAAATAGATGGAGACAAATAAGAAAGTTATCCTATCTGGACCACTCAATGCAAATTTATCCAGATTTATGCCCAAGCACCCTGCAACGCAGAAGAGATGTACGATTCATCACCACAGTACAACAAGAAAAGAACATCAAGTACTGCTGGGGGTTTCCATTCAGCCTGGTGGTACTCAATGAGGGGCATTCTCACACCTATAGAGGGCCACAGGATCTGGAGTCCTTTTCCAAAGGTCTGGGACTGTCACTACAACTGCCTCATCCACTTGAGAAACCACCAGACCCTGCAGCTTCACTTCTACAACTTACAGCAGGGACACAATGGAACAAAGTTGTCCACAAGAAAAGGAAGGACAGACCAAAATCGTGATGTAAAGACGAGAGACTTAACCTACTTCCAGTTTCCATGGTTGGGTGAGATTGGTACAGATACTTAATGTTAAATTGTTTTATCTTTTATTTCATGTAAGTTTTAGGTACCAACAACTGCCCTCTGATAGAGGAGAGCACCTCGTCTAGGAGGATATTCTAAAATATGGACATGCTGTGAAGACAGTTGAAGGCGTTCACATGCCTATACAGCCATATGGACATATTAAATGATTGTTTTGTTGATGTTACATAGTTTATTTTGAATAGGTTTGAACCGACTGAGTTCTTGTATTGTGGCCCTAAAATGTTGCATTGTTCTATAACAGCGCCCACTCATGCCACCCCAAATTGTGGCTGTCAAATAGTTCTGCATATACCTGGTACAAAGTAACAGGCTGACCCCTATTCTTTTACTATAATTGTTTTGTCGGAGGGAATGTTTTCAGTTTCCTCCGCTAATGTTCTTATATGTATTATTGGTTATTTGTTCTTTGAGTATGTTATTTTTGTTGTTGTTTATTTTATAACACAATGTGCCTGCCTATTCACCTCCACGTCTCCTGATAATTATCCACTGATATATTCTGTATCTTATACCATGCTTAGTGTAGCCCATTGCCCACATCTGACACATTCCGGACTCTGTACTGACCAACTGATGAAAGGCCTTAACTCCCCAAATAAGAGGAGTATAGCTATTAGGGACTTAAAAGATAATAAAGGGGATATAATTCTACTACAAGAAACTCACTTCCTCCACAAGAAAGAGCCCAAAACGTTCAAGTATAAATTTGGGGAGGCGTTCTACGCATCTAATCACAATAAAACTAATGGGGTGGGTATACTAATCAGACAGGGTATCTCCTTTACTTTATTTAGTTTAACATGGGACCAAGAGGGTAGGTATTTGTTCTTAGTTGGTAATGGTAAACTATACAATACAATAGTCACACTGGCCTGTGTATATACCCCTAATACCCAACAAGACCATTTTTTCCAAACACCTTTCTGATGCTATATTGGAGATCAAAAGGGGTATATTGATACTGGGTGGGGACCTCAATTTTTCCCTTAACACTGCTCTGGACACCTCAACAGGTCTTTCCTCAATGCCAAATATAGTTCTGTACAGAGTTAAGCAACACATTAGAGATTTAGCGATACATGATGTCTGGAGGATACAACACATGGTAGACCGCCAATACACATTCTTTTCCTTCCCCCACTCCAATTTTTCCCGCATTGACTACATTTTCCTGGATGTGTCCTGTTTATCCCTGGCAGTTAGATCAACAATATCTCCCACAGGCTGGACAGATCACTCAATGGTGAGTTGCTCTGTCGAGTGGCCATCAGCACCACATTCCATGTTTGTCTGGAGATTAGACAATGATCTACTAGATCACCCACTGTATCTAAAAAAAAATTGAGACTCGTCTTCAGGAATATTTTCACTTAAATACATCCTCTATACCCGACTTTAAACTTATTTGGGAGGCCCATAAGAGCACAATTAGGGGGGATCTTATTAGCATACAGTACCATAAACACAAACAACAACGCACTGCCCTACATAATGCATTGACTAACATTACTGTGGTTGAGGAGAAACTCAAACTATCACTAACAGACGAAACTTTGAAAAAGGACCTACAAACGCAAAGAGAGATAGTTAATACCTTATTAGATAGAGACTGTAAACAACTTGCACTCAAACTACAGCAAACTTACTATGATGGCGACAACAGATGTAGCAGACTATTGGCCCGCAAACTGAGACGGCGAACCAACAGGTCATATATCTTATCCATCAGTAGACCAGGGAAAGACATGGCTTACTCCACCTCTGATATATCTGAGGCATTCCGCACCTACTATGAATTTCTGTATAATCTCCCAGATACCATGCAAACTTACCCATCTAATGCCGCTCTTATAGAATCTTTCCTTAGAGATTTAGCTATACCCACTGTTACCCAGGCCCAAGAAGAAACCCTTAATTCACCTTTTACTATGAAAGAACTTCTTTTGGTCATGCAGGACCTACCGTTAGGGAAAGCTCCAGGCAAAAAACTATCGGCTAGATTTAGAGTTTTGTCGGTAACGACCCGCGTAGCTAACGCTGGCTTTTTTCTGGCCGCACCTTTAAAATAACTCTGGTATTGAGAGTCCACAGAATGGCTGCGTTAGGCTCCAAAAAAGGAGCGTACAGCATATTTAACGCCACTGCAACTCTCGATACCAGAGTTGCTTACGGACGCGGCCAGCCTCAAAAATGTGCTTGTGCACGATTCCCCCATAGAAAACAATGGGGCTGCAAAAAAGCCGCGTTCAGCTCCTAACGCAGCCCCATTGTTGTCTATGGGGAAACACTTCCTACGTCTGCACCTAACACCCTAACATGTACCGCGAGTCTAAACACCCCTAACCTTACACTTATTAACCCCTATTCTGCCACCCCCGCTATCGCTGACCCCTGTATATTATTTTTAACCCCTAATCTGCCGCTCCGTAAACCGCTGCTACTTACATTATCCCTATGTACCCCTAATTTGCTGCCCCTAAAACCGCCGACCCCTATATTATATTTATTAACCCCTAATCTGCCCCCACAACGTCGCCTCCACCTGCCTACACTTATTAACCCCTAATCTGCCGAGCGGACCGCACCGCTATTATAATAAAGTTATTAACCCCTAATCCGCCTCACTAACCCTATAATAAATAGTATTAACCCCTAATCTGCCCTCCCTAACATCGCCGACACCTAACTTCAAACATTAACCCCTAATCTGCCGACTGGAGCTCACCGCTATTCTAATAAATGTATTAACCCCTAAAGCTAAGTCTAACCCTAACACTAACACCCCCCTAAATTAAATATAATTTACATCTAATGAAATTAATTAACTCTTATTAAATAAATTATTCCTATTTAAAGCTAAATACTTACCTGTAAAATAAATCCTAATATAGCTACAATATAAATTATATTTATATTATAGCTATTTTAGGATTTATATTTATTTTACAGTTAACTTGGTATTTATTTTAACCAGGTACAATAGCTAAAATAGTTAAAATAATTACAAAATTACCTGTAAAATAAATCCTAACCTAAGTTACAATTAAACCTAACACTACACTATCAATAAATTAATTAAATACAATATCTACAAATAAATACAATGAAATAAACTAAATAAAGTACAAAAAATAAAAAAGAACTAAGTTACAAAAAATAAAAAAAATATTTACAAACATCAGAAAAATATTACAACAATTTTAAACTAATTACACCTACTCTAAGCCCCCTAATAAAATAACAAAGCCCCCCAAAATAAAAAAATGCCCTACCCTATTCTAAATTACTAAAGTTCAAAGCTCTTTTACCTTACCAGCCCTGAACAGGGCCCTTTGCGGGGCATGCCCCAAAGAATTCAGCTCTTTTGCCTGTAAAAAAACACATACAATACCCCCCCCCCCAACATTACAACCCACCACCCACATACCCCTAATCTAACCCAAACCCCCCTTAAATAAACCTAACACTAAGCCCCTGAAGATCTTCCTACCTTATTTTCACCATACCAGGTTCACCGATCGATCCAGAAGAGCTCCTCTGATGTCCTGATCCAAGCCCAAGCGGGGGGCTGAAGAGGTCCATGATCCGGCTGAAGTCATCATCCAAGCGGGAGCTGAAGAGGTCCATGATCCGGCTGAAGTCTTCATCCAAGCGGGAGCTGAAGAGGTCCATGATCCGGCTGAAGTCTTCTATCAACGGCATCTTCAATCTTCTTTCTTCGGGAGCCATCATCTTCCATCCGACACGGAACATCCTCTTCTCCCGACGCCTACTCGCCGAATGACGGTTCCTTTAAATGACGTCATCCAAGATGGCGTCCCTTGAATTCCGATTGGCTGATAGGATTCTATCTGCCAATCGGAATTAAGGTAGAAATATTCTGATTGGCTGATGGAATCAGCCAATCAGAATCAAGTTCAATCCGATTGGCTGATCCAATCAGCCAATCAGATTGAGCTTGCATTCTATTGGCTGATTCCATCAGCCAATCAGAATATTCCTACCTTAATTCCGATTGGCTGATAGAATCCTATCAGCCAATCGGAATTCGAGGGACGCCATCTTGGATGACGTCATTTAAAGGAACCGTCGTTCGGCGAGTAGGCGTCGGGAGAAGAGGATGTTCTGCGTCGGATGAAAGATGATGGCTCCCGAAGAAAGAAGATTGAAGATGCCGTTGATAGAACACTTCAGCCGGATCATGGACCTCTTCAGCTCCCTCTTGGATGAAGACTTCAGCCAGATCATGGACCTCTTCAGCTCCCGCTTGGATGATGACTTCAGCCGGATCATGGACCTCTTCAGCCCCCCGCTTGGGCTTGGATCAGGACATCGGAGGAGCTCTTCTGGATCGATCGGTGAACCTGGTATGGTGAAGATAAGGTAGGAAGATCTTCAGGGGCTTAGTGTTAGGTTTATTTAAGGGGGGTTTGGGTTAGATTAGGGGTATGTGGGTGGTGGGTTGTAATGTTGGGGGGGGGTATTGTATGTGTTTTTTTACAGGCAAAAGAGCTGAATTCTTTGGGGCATGCCCCGCAAAGGGCCCTGTTCAGGGCTGGTAAGGTAAAAGAGCTTTGAACTTTAGTAATTTAGAATAGGGTAGGGCATTTTTTTATTTTGGGGGGCTTTGTTATTTTATTAGGGGGCTTAGAGTAGGTGTAATTAGTTTAAAATTGTTGTAATATTTTTCTGATGTTTGTAAATATTTTTTTATTTTTTGTAACTTAGTTCTTTTATATTTTTTGTACTTTAGTTAGTTTATTTCATTGTATTTATTTGTAGATATTGTATTTAATTAATTTATTGATAGTGTAGTGTTAGGTTTAATTGTAGGTAATTGTAGGTATTTTATTTAATTAATTTATTGATAGTGTAGTGTTAGGTTTAATTGTAACTTAGGTTAGGATTTATTTTACAGGTAATTTTGTAATTATTTTAACTATTTTAGCTATTGTACCTGGTTAAAATAAATACCAAGTTACCTGTAAAATAAATATAAATCCTAAAATGGCTATAATATAAATATAATTTATATTGTAGCTATATTAGGATTTATTTTACAGGTAAGTATTTAGCTTTAAATAGGAATAATTTATTTAATAAGAGTTAATTAATTTCGTTAGATGTAAATTATATTTAATTTAGGGGGGTGTTAGTGTTAGGGTTAGACTTAGCTTTAGGGGTTAATACATTTATTAGAATAGCGGTGAGCTCCAGTCGGCAGATTAGGGGTTAAAGTTTGAAGTTAGGTGTCGGCGATGTTAGGGAGGGCAGATTAGGGGTTAATACTATTTATTATAGGGTTAGTGAGGCGGATTAGGGGTTAATATCTTTGTTATAATAGCGGTGCGGTCCGCTCGGCAGATTCTGGGTTAATAAGTGTAGGCAGGTGGAGGCGACGTTGTGGGGGGCAGATTTGGGGTTAATAAATATAATATAGGGGTTGGCGGTGTTAGGGGCAGCAGATTAGGGGTACATAAGGATAACGTAAGTAGCGGCGCTTTGCGGTCAGCAGATTAGGGGTTAATTATTGTAGGTAGCTGGCGGCGACGTTGTGGGGGGTGGGTTAGGGGTTAATAAATATAATATAGGGGTCGGCGGTGTTAGGGGCAGCAGATTAGGGGTACATAAGTATAACGTAGGTGGCGGTTGGCAGATTAGGGGTTAAAAAATTTAATCGAGTGGCGGCGATGTGGGGGGACCTCGGTTTAGGGGTACATAGGTAGTTTATAGGTGTTAGTGTACTTTAGAGCACAGTAGTTAAGAGCTTTATGAACCGGCGTTAGCCCAGAAAGCTCTTAACTACTGACTTTTTTCTGCGGCTGGAGTTTTGTCGTTAGATTTCTAACGCTCACTTCAGACACGACTCTAAATACCGGAGTTAGAAAGATCCCATTGAAAAGATAGGATACGCAATTGACGTAAGGGGATCTGCGGTATGGAAAAGTCGCGGCTGAAAAGTGAGCATTAGACCCTTTTTTGAATGACTCCAAATATCGGCGGTAGCCTAAAACCAGCGTTAGGAGCTCCTAACGCTGGTTTTCACGGCTACCGCCAAACTCCAAATCTAGGCCTATGGAATGTGAAATATTAATATTTTCATGTCAAGTTAGCACACTTGAGAAAATGCGATCGGGTTTACACACAAGTAGGGTGTTAGGTTTTTCCCACTTTTCTTGCTCCTTTGACTTCTATAGGGGAGTACATTAACGCAGATGTGATATTCTAATTTTGGCTTTTTGCGCGCGTTGGATTAACGCTCCTATGAAAACTATTTGCATTCAACTTGTAATACACGTACTACCTGACGTATGCAAAAAGCGTACTTCTAGCGGAGTTAACACACAATCGGGAGCAATAACAGTGCTCCACTTGTAATATAGCTCATAATCTTTTACTTAATCTGCTACTTCTAATAATACTGTTAAGTGATTTTTCTCACATTAGTAAAGTGTAGTGATTTGTTATTTAAATGAGATCTGTGAATTATTAGTATTCAGCCAGATTACGAGTTTTGAGCGCTATAGGGAAATTAATGACTGCAGCATTTTGTGGCGGTATTTCACTCCCTATAGTGCTGGTATAACGAGTTTTAAAAAAAACAGCGTTTGCAGGCGATATGGCAGCGTTGAGCTCCATACCGCACACAAATACCAGCGCTGATTTCAGCTGCTTTTACGTGCTCGTGCACGATTTCCCCATAGACAACAATGGGGAGATCCAGCTAAAAAAAGCCTAAAACCTGCAATCACGGAGCGTAAAGCTCCTTAACGCTGCCCCATTGATGTCTATAGGGAATTTTTTTTAATGCTTAAACCTAACACCCTAACATAAACCCTGAGTGTAAACACCCATAGTTTGCTGCCCCCAACATCGCCAACACCTATATACACCTATTAACCCCTAATATGATGCCCCAATGTCACCGCCACCAACATAAATTTATTAACCCATAATCTGCCACCCCCAACATCGCCACCACCTAACTACACTTATTAACCCCTAATCTGCTGCCCTCAATGTTGCCGCCACTATACTAAAGTTATTAACCCCTAAACCTAACCCTAAGCCTAACCCTAACGTAATCCTAACCCTAACACCCACTAACTTTAACATAATTAAAATAACTCCAAAACAAAATTACAATTAATACCTAAATAATTCCTATTTAAAACTAAATACATACTTACCTGTAAAATAAAAATTAAGCTAGCTACAATATAACTAATAGTTATATTGTAGCTAGCTTAGGTTTTATTTTTATTTCACAGGTAATTTTGTATTTATTTTAACTAGGTAGATTAGTTATTAAATATTTATTAACTATTTACTAACTACCTAGTTAAAATAAATACAAATGTACCTTCAAAATAAAACCCAACCTTGCTTACAGTAAAACCTAACATTACACTAAAATTAAATAAATTACATTAACCAAATACAATTAACTAAATTAAAAAAAAAAAACTAAATTACACACAAAAAAAGAAATTATCAAATATTTAAACAAATTACTCCTAATCTAATAGCCCTATCAAAATAAAAAAGCCCCCCAAAATAATAAAAACCCTAGCCTAAACTAAACTGCCAATAGCCCTTAAAAGGGCCTTTTGCAGGGCATTGCCGCAAAGAAATCAGCTCTTTTACCTGGCAAATAAAAATACAAACATTGCCCCCAACAGTAAAACCCACAACCCACACAACAACCCCTCCAAATAAAATTCTATCTAAAAAACCTAAGCTACCCATTGCCCTGAAAAGGGCATTTGGATGGGCATTGCCATTAAAAGGGTATTCAGCTCTTTTACATTGCCCACACTCTAAGCTAAAAATAAAACCCACCCAATAAACCCTTAATGAAACCTAACACTAACCCCCGAAGATCCACTTACAGTTTTGGAAGACCGGACATCCATTCTCATCCAGTCGGCAAAGTCCTCATCCACGCGGCAAGAAGTCCTCAACGAAGCCGGGAGAAGTCTTCATCCAAGCGGCAAGAGGTCATCATCCAGGTGGCAAGAAGTCCTAAACAAAGCTGTGAGAAGTCTTTATCCAAGCAGAAAGAAGTCATCATCCAGGCGGCAAGAAGTCCTCAACGAAGCCAGGAGAAGTCTTCATCCAAGCGGAAAGAAGTGATCATCCAGGTGGGCAGAAGTCTTCATCTTCTATCTTCATCCTTCTGGCGCGGAGTGGGTGCATCTTCAAGACATCTGGCGCAGAGCATCCTCTTCATCAGGTCCCAGACGTACACTGAAGGTTCCCTTCAACGGACGTCATCCAAGATGGCGTCCCTTGAATTCTGATTGGCTGATAGAATTCTATCAGGCAATAGGAATTAAAGGGTAAAAAATCCTATTGGCTGATGCAATCAGCCAATAGGATTGAGCTTCAATCCTATTGGCTGACCCAATCAGCCAATGGGATTGAGCTCGCATTCTATTGGCTGTTCCAATCAGCCAATAGAATGCAAGCACAATCCTATTGACTGATGAAGTCCCATTGAAAAGGACTTTTTAAAAAGTGCGGTACTTACGTTGCGTGACGACCAAAAAGGTGTGCGGTACATCTATACCTACAACACCTGTAATCCCAGTGGTAGTAAAAAAAGAGCCATAACGATTCTTTTTGCCCCATAACGAATAACTCGTATTTTAGCTGAGAGTTTGGTATGCCATATATCAGCTATACTGCCACTTAAAAATTCACACAGCTTGAAATAATGTTTTCTAGACACTGGTAATAACTTTGACCAATTTGTATATTTAATTCATCTAAATCAATTAATAACAGGTACATAATGATAATGACTATCTTTCTCTAAAACCTTATAATGGCTTCTAAAGCACTTTATTGCCCTTTAGAAATCAATACTCATTGTGAATGACTTAATGAATGCCAATTTTTCTGTCTTATGTTTTCCATTCACCACAACATTTCTGATAAACAAAGGTGTCATTAACAAACACAGTTTCCAGCATCCTTTATAAATCAATTATCAAAGGTTATTAATGCACTGCAATATTTTAAATGTATGGTGGTCATCTGTGCCTTAACTGCTTTAAATAGATAGTGTATGATTGTTGAATGAAAAAGGTCATGCTAATCCATTAGCAATAAGATGTGACAACAAGAATAGTGATTGGAGAATAAATATGTCAATAGAAATATCTAATAGTTATACTGAACATGGTTTGAAAGAAACTGATTTGTTTTTGCACATAATAGATTTGAAAGTAGAAAATAAAATCCACAACACTTCATTTAAATTTCATTAAATGCATTTTTGTAGTAAGTTTATTTTTGCAAAAAATTATATTTAAGAAACTATCACTGTGTAAAGGTACAATGTATTTAAACAAGGAGCAGATATTAGGTCATTGTATTCAAAGTTCCAGTGACACTCTTTCAAATGGTATGGGCTCTCTCACTCCCCAATGAGAGGTTAATCTCTGCTGCCGTCTCTTGTTTTCATAGTTTTTCTATTGACAGTTCTGCAGCATTGGAATTTTCAGTAAAGGAGCTATTTTTAAACAATGTATTACACATTAAAGAGAAGAAAATACAGTGCAATGTCCCTTTAAGAAGTTAAATAGCATATTGTGGTAAGCTGCATGCATGCACATCTTTACTGCCTACCCACAGGTGATAGAAAATATTTGCTCCCTATTCATGCCCTAAATGCTTATGTGGCTAGGCTTAAAAGTAGTTTGATGATTATAGAAAAAAGGGGGGCACTATTGTTGATAATCTCTTGTGTCAGTCACAGTGAGGCAGCCTGTGGTTTGTGGGAGTTTGGGTGTGCTTGGGTAATAGTAGAAGGGGTTTAGGAAAATAGCAGCTAGCAGGTGCAGCATTGTAGGAGGTTAATATGATGCGAGTGCGTTGCAAAAAGGTTTAAAGTTAATTGAGGGTCCAGGAGGATGATGGTTGGAGAGATCTGAAGAGGAGGGGTTAATGAGGTTGTAGAAGAATTTCTGGTTAGGTTTATTTTGAGGGAAAAGCTTCAAGAGTTAAGAGTTGAAAGTTAATGGAGAGGGATTTATTGCCCTTCATGAGGAGCTGCATAAATATATAATGTGACTAGTAGCAAAGGCATTAACCCTTAAGGACCCAGTATATTAGACAAAAACTTCCCCAAAAGACCAGAGCATTTGTTAGCTTTTTGCCATCACTACATTTAAACAGAAATAGAGCTTTTTTTAAATTTACCTATATGAAAGTATTGATCTAGCCCAATTTTGGTATATTTCATGCCACCATTTCACTGCCAAATGCAATCAAATTAAAAACAAAAATGTTAACTTTATCACAATTTTAGGTTTCTCACTGAAATTATTTACAAACAGCTGGTGCAGTCATGGCACAAATGGTTGTAAATGCTGTAGTCTGCCAGTATAAAAATAAAAGTTTTTTTTTTTTTAATTTAATATTTTCTGCAGGGTAGTATCCCCCCTTCAAAGGAAGAGGCAGGAGTACTAATAGCACTACTGATATAAAAGGGTTAAGGAATGTTCATCTTAGTCACTTATTTTCGGTCTAAAGATCATAGACACAATATATTATAATATACTAGCTGGGCTGCTGTGTACTGGGTATACACGAGACAAATATGTAAGTCAGAGGCTGACAGTTATGTACACATGTGTAGCACTCACATTCTTTAGGGCCTATTGGATAGATTAGTTATCAAGTAAATGGAAGGAGGAGGAAACCTCAAATTAAAGGGACAGTCTAGGCCAAAATAAACTTTCATCATTCAGATAGAGCATGTAATTTTAAACAATTTTCCAATTTACTTTTTTCACCAATTTTGCTTTGTTTTCTTGGTATTCTTAGTTGAAAGCTTAACCTAGGAGGTTCATATGCTAATTTCTTAGACCTTGAAGCCCACCTCTTTCAGATTGCATTTTAACAGTTTTTCACCACTAGAGGGTGTTAGTTCACGTATTTCATATAGATAACACTGTGCTCGTGCACGAGAAGTTATCTGGGAGCAGGCACTGATTGGCTAGACTGCAAGTCTGTCAAAAGAACTAAAAAAAAGGGCAGTTTGCAGAGGCTTAGATACAAGATAATCACAGAGGTTAAAAGTATATCATTATAAATGTGTTAGTTATGCAAAACTGGAAAATGGTTAATAAAGGGATTATCTATCTTTTAAAACAATAACAATTCTGGTGTAGACTGTCCCTTTAAAATATAACCTTTATTAGGATAAATAAAAATAATACACATACACACAAAAAACAACTTTAAAAACACAGGAAGTGGTAGGCTATATGTTTATTGATGCACTAAAACAGTGTTATCCACTTCCATATCGGTACAGAGTGTACATGGTGTCTTAAATCTGACCTAGGATGTTGATTTTAATCCATAGTCAGGGTATATATCATGTATTATGGGTACAGATATGTAGGCCCTGGGAGTCTCAAAAGAGAGTAAATTCAGATCTTGAATGCAATAATAAAAGTTTCAATCTATGTATATCTTCTATATATTTACATTTGTAGCATTTATACCAGGGTACACAGTTAGTGGATAATAGAATAGTTTTTGTACAAGTTCAGGTTGTTTAAATTTTTGAGTTCCCATCTGGTGTAATATTCTAGTATGATTACCATCATATATATAATCAGAGATTCGGAGTAATTTTTATATAAAAGCATATTAAGTTACACTCTATTCCTAAATCTAAACATCATGTATCCATACTGATCCTTAGATTGACATCCTATTATATAAAAGGCTAAGTGTGTTTGTCCGAAACTGTAATGCGCAGTAGAGACAGCACGAGGACAAACACACCTGGCCTTTGATTCCTGCTCCAGTCCCCAGCTCATCTGCCACCTGTGGCGGAAGTGGGCATGGCTGGGCGTGAGCGAGTGAGTGGAATGGTCGTGAAGGGGGCGTGGCCGAGCATGAAGGGGCGTGGTCGGGAGATAGAGAGGGGAGAGAGATAGAGAGGGGGGAGAGATAGAGAGAGAGGAGGGGAGAGAGGAGAGGGGGGAAGAGAGGAAAGAGGTGGGAGAGAGAGAGGAGAGAGGGGGGACAGAGAGGAGAGAGGGGGAGAGAGAGAGGAGAGGGGGGGAGAGAGAGAGAGAGAGAGAGAGAGAGAGAGAGGAGAGGGGAGAGAGAGGAGAGGGGGGAGAGAGAGAGGGGGGATAGAGAGAGGAGAGGGGGGAGAGAGATAGAGGAGAGGGGGGGAGAGAGAGAGAGGAGGGGGGAGAGAGAGAGAGGAGAGGGGGAAGAGAGAGAGGAGAGGGGGGAAGAGAGAGAGGAGAGGGGGGGGAAAGAGAGGAGAGGGGGGAGAGAGAGGAGAGAGGGGGGAGAGAGAAGAGAGGGTGGGAGAGAGAGAGGAGAGGGGGAGAGAGGAGAGGGGGGAGAGAGAGAGAGAGGGGGGAGAGGGAGAGAGAGAGGATAGGGGGAAAGAGAGAGGGGGGAGAGAGAGAGCTCAAAAGAGAGGGGGAGAGTGAGCACAAAAGGGATGGGGGAGAGAGAAAGAGAGCTCAAAAGAGAGGGGGATAGAGAGCGCAAAAGAGATGGGGGGAGAGAGCACAAAAGAGAGGGGAAGAGAGCGCAAAAGAGAGGGGGAGAGAGCGCAAAAAAGAGGGAGGAGAGAGAGAGCAAAAGAGGGGGGAGAGAGAGAGAGCACAAAAGAGAGGGGAGAGGGAGAGCACAAAAGAGAGGGGGGAGAGAGAGCAAAGAGGGGGGAGAGAGCACAAAAGAGAGGAGGGAGAGAGAGAGAGAGAGAGAGAGAGGGGAGAGAGAGAGGAGGGGAGAGAGAAAGAGGAGGGGAGAGAGAGGGGAGGGGGAGAGAGAGAGAGGAGGGGGGAGATAAAGAGGAGGGGAGGAGATAGAGAGAGAGAGAGAGAGAGAGAGAGAGAGGAGGGGGGAAGAGAGAGAGAGGAGGGGGAGAGAGAGAGAGGAGGGGGAGAGAGACAGAGGAGGGGGGAGAGAGAGAGGGGAGGGAGAGAGAGAGGAGAGGGGGAGAGAGAGAGAGAGAGAGAGAGAGAGAGATGAGGGGGGGAGAGAGAGAGGGGAGGGAGAGAGAGAGGGGGGAAAGATAGAGGGGGAGAGAGAGCACAAAAGAGATGGGGGAGAGGGAGAAATCAAAAGAGAGGGGGAGAGAGAGCGCAAAAGAGATGGGGAGAGAGAGAGCAAAAGAGAGGGGGGAGAGAGCATGAAGAGAGGTGGAGAGAGAGCACAAAAGAGAGGGGGAGAGAGAGAGCGCAAAAGAGAGGGGGGAGAGAGTGCAAAAGAGAGGGGGAGAGAGAGAGAGAGAGAGAGAGCAAAAGAGGGGGAGAGAGAGAGCACAAAAGAGAGGGGGGAGAGAGAGCAAAAGAGGGGGAGAGAGCGCAAAAGAGATGGGGGAGAGAAAGAGAGCAAAAGAGAGGGGGAGAGAGAGAGAAAAAGAGAGGGGAGAGAGAGAGAGAGCACAAAAAATAGGGGGGAGAGAGAGAGGGGAGAAAAAGAGGGGGAGAGAGAGGAGGGGAGAGAGAGAGAGGAGTGGAGAGAGAGAGAGGAGAGGGGGGAGAGAGAGCTCAAAAGAGAGGGGGAGATAGAGAGCTCAAAAGAGAGGGGGGGAGAAAGAGCACAAAAGAGATGGGGAGAGAGAGCTCAAAAGAGAGGGGGGGAGAGAGCGCAAAAGAGATGGGGGAGAGAGAGAGAGCAAGGGGTGGGACTGCTGTACTGCAAAAAAATGGCCCGTGTGAACGGGCTTTAGGACTAGTTGTATATATTTGCCGAATACCATTGATACATGCTAGATCCTAAGCTTCATATTGATCAGCCATTGAGCCAATAGTGATGCTGTTCAAAATGTAGAATTTTCTTAAATCATCTGTGATTGGACCTAAGTTAAAGGGCCATGAAACCCACATTTTTTCTTTCATAATTTTAAAAGAGCATGCATTTTTAAACATCTTTCTAATTTACTTATATTATCTAATTTGTTTTATTCTCATGATATTATTTGCTGAAAAGCATATCTAGATATGCTCAGTAGCTGCTGATTGGTTGCTGCACATAGAAGCCTTGTGTGATTGGCTCACCATGTGCATTGCTTTTTCTTCAACTAAGGATATCTAAAAAATGAAGCAAAATAAATAATAGAAGTAAATTGTAATGTTGTTTAAATTTGTATTCTCTATCTGAATCATGAAAGAAAGATTTTGGGTTTAGTGGCCCTTTAAAGTGGGTCTAAGTGGAAAATAACAACACAGGAGGCGGAGCTATGAAGCCAATAAATACTCACGCTTCACGCCGCGCCGTACCCTTTCAAAAGCCAAGTGTGGCGAAACATGTCAGGGACTAGCTAATGTTTATAAAATAAGCATTTTTTAAATTTTGCAGGAATATACTGGTGGTTATTATTACTCTGAGCTGTCTGGTGCATAATAGTGATGACTACACGCTGCGGATGTTTGCGCGTGGTAGAGCATATATAATTTAACTTAACTTTAATAGTTATTTAGTTAGCATCAGCTACCGCTATTCACTTTACTTTAAGCACATCCATTTTTACAGTTGTTTGCTACTTATATATGGGGAGATGTAATACAGACTCATGATAATATTATACTGGTAGTATCGTAGCAGGTGGAATATACTTAAGGACATTAGACTCTACTGTGTCTATTTCTAATGTACTGTGGCTCAAATTACAGCATGTGATTATTATTATTCCTGTATGCTGAGTGTTAGCAGCCTTATAAGCATTTAACAATAGGTATTAGCCAATAATTGTGTAGTTGCAAGCATATCACTGATTTCTCAGTGTTCCGCCTTAGGTTGTAATCAGCATTCAAAAATCAGGTTCAATTGTGCACATATGGTGGATACTATTATCTATAGATACAAGATATAATCTAAGGTTGATACTATACGAATAACATCTTATGACGATTAATTATATTGATGTTACATATATGTAACGATAGTGTTACAATAGCATTTTATTTTTATATCACTGGATTAACGTATAGAATAACAACCTGAACTTGTACACAAACTATTCTATTATCCACTAACTGTTTACCCTGGTATAATTGCTACAAATGTAAATATATAGAAGATATACATAGATTGAAACTTTTATTATTCTCTACCATACCAGTGGTTACCTAAGGCAATTTACAACTAGACCAGTAAAACATCTTAGGTCTTTGTAACCCACAGTTTACCATTTCAACTTAATAGTATATTCACTCTAATTGCATTCAAGATCTGAATTTATTCTCTTTTGAGACACCCAGGGCCTACATATCTGTACCCATAATACATGATATATACTCTGACTATGGATTAAAATCGACATCTTAGGTACACTTTGTACCAATATTAAAGTGGATAACACTGTTTTAGTATATCGGTATACATATAACCTACCACTTATTGTGTTTTTAAAGTTGTTTTTTGTGTGTATGTGTATTATTTTTAATTATCGTAATTAAGGTTATATTTTATTTTATTTTTTTATTTTTTTTAACATTCTCTTTATTGTTTTTTTTCTTTTACAAGACAAGTAAATTAATGTTCAGTGAGAAAACAAAAAAAGGATAAAAGTTAACATTATTAAATGATAAAAATAAGAAAAAAAGATCAGAAACAAAAAATAAGATAACAAGTACCTTGATTATTACCTTTGA
This sequence comes from Bombina bombina, assembly GCF_027579735.1. Lineage (NCBI taxonomy): Eukaryota > Metazoa > Chordata > Amphibia > Anura > Bombinatoridae > Bombina > Bombina bombina. Next base: position 657,056,467 of record NC_069503.1, on the reverse strand, counting down.
CATTTAGACTAAACATAATTTCTCCATAATGTACAACTTATTCTCAAATGATACCCGGAATTATAACATAGTTGAGATACCCTAACATATAAAAGAAGATCAGCAACAGGTACCTTGGTTATTACCTTTAACATTTAGACTAAACATAACCTATCCATATGATACAACTTATTCTCATATGATACCTAATATTATAACATCATTAGACTACCCTAATATATGAAAGAAAATCATAGGCAAAAAAAATAATAAAATAACAGGTACCTTGATTATTACCTTTAACATTTAGATTAAACATGACCTCTCCATATGGTACAACTTATTCTTATCTGACACCCAATATAATAATATCATTAGAGTACCCTATTATATAAATATGAATCAAAGAAAGATGGGGAAAAAAAAAACTTATAAACCTCTCCCCTCTCCTCCCGTCCCCGTCCCAGACAACAAGTAACTTCCTCCAATTAATTAACCATCCTGGCATTAGATACCTATAAAGGTGGAAACAAGTCATGAGCTACTAGGTCTATAAAACTCTGGGAGCTTAGGAATGGAGTTAAGATATTTTTCTGAACTTGTAATGGATAGGACTTTATAACTGGAAGCCAGCTATGAATACATTTACCTATTTGTTTCTCTGTAGCAAGTTGAGTATAGAAGGCTTCAAAAATAATCTGGGACTGTATCTCCTTAATAAAGAGAGTAAAAGGTGGGGCTCTCTGCATCCGCCAGTTTTTAAATATGAGGAACCTGGCTATCAGTATAATAGATATAAAGGCAAAAGAATAAATAGTTTTAATCGGCTTCTGTAATCCTGGGAAAATTATATCAACAGGCAAGAGTATAAATACCTGTATAAATGCCTGTATAAATGCTACAAATGGAAATATATAGAAGATGTACATAGATTTAAACTTTTATTATTGCATTCAAGATCTGAATTTACTCTCTTTTGAGACTCACAGGGCCTACATATCTGTACCCATAATACATGATATATACCCTGACTATGGATTAAAATCAACATCCTAGGTCAGATTTAAGACACCATGTACACTCTGTACCGATATGGAAGTGGATAACACTGTTTTAGTGCATCAATATACATATAGCCTACCACTTCCTGTGTTTTTAAAGTTGTTTTTTGTGTGTATGTGTATTATTTTTAATTATCCTAATTATGGTTATATTTTAATTTGGGGTGTCCTCCTCCTTCCATTTAGTTGATAACTAATCTATCCAATAGTCCCTAAGGAATGTGAGTGCTACACATGTGTACATAACTGTCAGCCTCTGAATGACATATTTTCTAGTATCCCCCCTTACCTCTCAACCTCCCTGATCCCCCCAAACAGCTCTCTAGCCCTCCCCCCTCTATTTGCCGTCATCTTTGGTACTGGCAGCTGTCTGCCAGTACCCAGTTTGCTGCAAATTAGGCTTTTGTTTTAACTTAATTTAAAATCCCCATTTTTCTGTAATGTAGCTGCCCCCCTCAATACCCTACCCCCTCCCAGATCCCTTTCCCTCAAAGGATCCCACATAGGATCCCCCTCATTGCCCCTCCTCCCTCCTTTCCCCTCACTGACGCAGTTTTATTTTTTTTAAATGTATCCCCTGTATCGTGGCATAGCGGTCCAACCCACTCCCGCCCTCCTCCCACCCCCTCCAGTGATGGGCCACCCACCCGCCTCCCTCCTTACCCTCCCACCCACCAACGATCGGCACCACTGCTGTCCAATGTAAAGAGGGTCACAGAATGGCCATCTCTGCATCAGTGACTCTGCAAATCTATTTCTGCAGTGCCCCACTCGTGGGGTATGCAGAAATAGCACGATCTTGCTATTTGTAGCGAGATCGCGGCAGAGAGAAGTCCAGGACTGCAGGGTACGTCGCTGGTCCTTAAGGGCATAATGATCAGGGTCTTACAGGGTATGGCGCTGGTCGTTATGGGGTTAAAATCTGCTTGGCAACCATTAGAGACTAGAGATCTGCAGACATATATCCATTCAGCCACTTTGAAATACATATTTATCTATAATAATCCCTTTGACCCAGCTTAATCCAATCAATTTTTTTGTGAAATGCATCACATGGCTTTTGTAGGTTTTCCAATTAAAAAACATTTTAAAAAAAATAACAAAACCATTACACATTTTCTTCTTTTAGACATGCGCATTTATTTTTGGAAGAATTAAAGAAAATTACAAAATTTGTATTTTCATAATGCTTTACCAAAATCTAAACTGACCGAAAAGAAAAAAAAAAAGGAAAAAAGAAAATAAAAACACTTTATTTTCTTTTTAAAATTGTCGATTTTCATTTTTGGTTGGATGTATGTTTTTATGATGCAAGCAGGCATTATCCAATGACTACAGACCAGGAAGGAGCAGCAGAATAGATTGACAGTTTCTCTCAGCATTTTCTAGCCAACCAGTATTCTTAGGGGGAGGGAGGAAAGTGAAAGGTGAAAGGTGCAATTTTAAAATTTTTGCAGACTGCTCAGAGGCTCAGATCTGTGTTATTCTTCACTGTGTTAGCAGCATAGCAATAGAAGTGGCCAGTTACTGTGTGACTGCTGCCAGTTATATACTATTTAAAAAAGTTTACTTATTGGCATAGTATATTAAACTACTTATCTTATTTGTCTGGGATAAAAAAAACTAATTGTTTGTTTTTAATAAGTTAAGTGTTTTAATTTTAAAAAATGTATTAACCCTTTTGTTGCATAGCTAAAGTGGCTGCTGGCTTTGCACTTAGTAACCCAAATATTTTCTTTTATGATTCAGATAGAGCAAGAGCATACATTTGTAAACAACTTTTCATTTTATTTATATTACCAATTTTGCTTCATTATCTTGGTATCCTTTGTTGAAGATGTAGCAATGCACTACTTTGAGGAAGCTAGCTAAACACATTCACAAGTCAATGAGAAGAGGCATAAATGTGCAGCCCCAATCATCCGCTAGTTCCCTTCTTGCTTCTGAGCCTCAGACTACCAGTAGGTATGGATTTCAATAAAGGATGTTGTTAGTACATCTCAGGAGTATCCTCCAGTTAATGTTATATATTTTTATTAATAGAATTATGAATATTAATAGTTAATAACAATAATCAAATTATCGTAGGCAATACCTCAATTAATATTGTAGAATCCTAGCAGTACACCCCAGTGAAATGTTAATAATCCCTGTAGTGTATTCCAAAATAATAATATTGAGATATCTATAAATTAATGACAATAAAATTATTTTTTATTTTTTTTAAATATTATTTTTATTAAGACAAAAGGATTGTAACAACAAAACAAAAGAAATAAATCAAGATACAGATCATATTTAACAAAAATATTAGAACATTTCTCGTATTGAAAACGAGCTTTAAACAAAGACAAAGAAATATCATTATGACCGTTTTGGATGGGTAACCTAAGCCTGAGCTATAGAAAACATAAATAAATAAGTATGAAGGCTTTTAATTCAAGCTATAACAAAATTAAAAAAAGAGATTTCTTAACAGAAATTATATCAGTATGTCTAAAATGAGGATCCTATAAATTCAGATACAGTCCTACAAAAAGGGAAATTAAATCTGGTCCACCAAAAAGGACTATAAGTGAAGACTGTACATTTACATGTAATAAATCCTATCTGTTACTATCCTTTGTCTTATTGTTAAAAATAAAATTATTATTAAATATTAATATTTAATCTCACGTTAAAATAATTCCTAAATTCTGATAAAGTATATTTTTATAAACACAGTGATTATATCTATGCAGTAAACAGCATATCACTTATGAACAGATATATATATTGCTCGAGAATTACAATATTAAAATAACCTAATAAGCTATAGAAATCTTTAGATCAATTAATATTCAATTAAATTGTCTGTTTTCCTGTATATGGACACAATATTGTCTATAAATGTACCTTAACTCAACATGAATTACTTATCAGATATCACACTTGAAGTTTAATTTAACAGTTTATAATTATCCATTAACATTAATCCAATGCTAAAATATGGATTACTTACTTAACAGTGCTTGGTTAACAATATAGCAAAATATTACAATACAAATCTTACCAAACCTCAATAAATCTAATGGAATTTCCAGGAGATATGATTGATGGCCAAAATAATAAATTATCTAGGCCAAAATAATCTTATGTAACTTCAATTTATCAACCAGAGAAATGTATACACTTCCCGTAAACCAATGTATTATCAATACAATAGCAATACATTATCATCAAGCCAATTTAAATACAATTTCTAAGATATATCACAGTAAATTAAAATACATTTTTGAATATTAATGCCTAACCCTTTTTCTCAAAAATAAAATTATTGAATGCAAATATAACTATTATCTAGAATACACTGGTCTATGAAATATTAAATTATAAATATAAAATACCCTTTTGAATCACAGCTTCAGCTATTACACTATTACTATAAAGAACATTAGTTTAAACTATTAATTATCTTTCTTATTATACGTTACCAGTTAGCAAATAGCAATATTTGAGAGTTTCAACACCCAGTTTTTTCAATTGTTATACAAGAAGGTATCCACTATATTGCTATATCACAGAGTTGTATCTCTTGTTCCCCAAGATGTGGGGGGCTGGTGGTTTAGGGTTTAATAGGTTTATTTACTTAATAATTGTAAGTTTAATTTAGCTATATTTTAATTATGTTAAAGTTAGGGGGTGTTAGGGTTACATTAGGGTTAGGGTTACTTTAGGGTTAGGTTTAGGGGCTGCTAGTTTAAATTAGTTTATTGCAATGTAACAACCTAAATTAAACTATTAACTCCTAACCCTAACCCTCAAGTTACCATAACCCTAACGTAACCCTAACACCCCCTAACTTTAACATAATTAAAATATAGCTAAATTAAACATACAATTATTAACTAAATAATACATATTTAAACTAAATTCACACTTACCTGTGAAATAAAACCTAAGCTAGCTGCAATATAACTAATAGTTATATTGTAGCTAGCTAAGGTTTTATTTTTATTTCACAGGTAAGTTTGTATTTATTTTAACTAGGTAGAGTAGTTAGTAAATAGTTATTTAATAACTACCAAGTTAAAATAAATACAAATTACCTGTCAAATAAAACCTAAGCTACCTTACACTAAAACCTAAAATTACAAAAAAATAAAAAAACCTACCATTACAAAAAAATAAAAAAAACTACCATAAATAAAAACAAATGAAATTATCCAAAAAAAATAAAAAATATTCCTATTCTAAAACCCTTTAAAAAATAAAAAACACCCCAAAATAAAAACGCCTAATCTAAAATAAACTACCAAGGGCCCTTTAAAGGGCCTTTTGTAGGGCATTGCCTTAAATTAAACAGCTTTTTTGCTACAAAAATAAACACCCCCTAACAGTATACAAACCCCCACCCCCCAAACTACCAAGGGACCTTAAAAGGGCCTTCTGTAGGACATTGCCCTAAAGATAATAGCTATTTTCCTACAAAAGAAAAAACAAACACCCCCTAAAAGAATACATTACACAAATTAACAAACAAATTATATAAAAAAAAAATATTCCTATTTTAATACCCATAAAAAAACACCCCAAAAGGGCCTTTTGTAGGGCATTGCCCTAAGTTAAACAGCTCTTTTACTTGAAAAAAAGGTCCCACTAACATTACAAACCCCCAAACCCACAAAATACAAAAACTTTCTAAAAAACCTAAGCTACCCATTGCCCTGAAAAGGGCATTTAGGTGGGCATTGCCCTTGAAATGGCATTTAGCTCTTTTACTGCCCAAACCCTAATCTAAAAATAAAACCCACCCAAAAAACCTTAACAAAACCTTACACTAACCCCAAGACAATCCACTTACAGTTTTTGAAGTACCGCTTGAACGATCTTTATCCCCGGCGGAGAAGTCTTAATCCAGACGGCCTCTTCAATCTTCATCCCGGCAGCAAAGTCCTGATCCAAGCGCTGATTTGAAAAGCCAATAGGATTTAAGCAGCTCTCATTCTATTGGCTGATTCATCATCCAATAGAATTAGAAAAGACAGATATAACTCTGAATACATAAAATGTAATTAAAAAGGGTGTGTGTGTTTTATGCCGGGGAAAAAAAATAGATAAGATAAGGAAGGGATTCACTGGATAAAAAAAACTAGGGTGTCACTCATCCTGATTTCATAGTTTCAATAAGACACCTGGTCATTGTCATATGGCCTATCTAATTTGCTGAATATATACATTCATATATTCAATACCAGACATGGGTATAACCATACATCTTATATATTATAATACACATGTATTTTCAGTGTATGTTCCCATACAATTTTCTGTTTATAATATCTTAAGGGATGCATTTTGAGAGCACATATATATTATATATATATATATATATATATATATATATATATATATATATATTTGGAGTTTTCAGAATGATACATTAATATTTTAGTTTAGAAAATTTAAATAGTATCATTCCATCAGTATTTATATAGTATATTTTGTTACATTTTCCAGTTTTTATTATATCATATACATACCTGTAAGTAGAATTGACTTCTGAGGGAACTAATTATATAGATATTTATATTGGATTCTTATTCCATTTAATATAACTATATTCAGTTATCTGAGGACATTACTTTAATATTGTTTGAGTGCATGATTCATAGTACAAAAACATATATTATATATATATATATATATATATATATATATATATATATATATATATATATGTTATTTCAGAACCACATTGGTACATCAGATTTCTAAAAATAAAAAAAAATGTTTTTGGTCAAACATTTAAATATATTTATATATATCATACACTTATTTAATATAGTATATGTACTACGCATAATATATATATATATATATATATATATATATATATCCTGGACTATATATATATATATATATATATATATATATATATATATATTTATATATATATATATTCATATAGTCAGTCCTATATTAACTTGTCTGAAAATTATATATACAATTTATTTAAGATTTAAAATGTCAATTCTTTCACATGCCTGTAAGTGTCTTTTGGCAAATGTTTCCATACAGAATTGCATATTGGGACTTCAAAGGGACTCCGGGTCCTACCATTCATATACATTATGCTAGTGTTAAATCACTATCCTGGGATAAGGTAGACTGAACGTCCATGTCACCACAGGGGTGGTCATCTAGCTGTGTTTATCTCATGGAATTTGATTGCATTTGGAGTTTATCTAATCTCACTAAGCATTGAAGTATAGAATCTTTTGAAGTTTGTATCTTACAATTTGGACAACTGTCCTCTTGTACTTTGAGACATCCTGGTCTTTAATTTATATCCTAATAGTAGGAGGTCTGAGTTAAAAGTTCTGGTTTGAGAACCTTAATAAAGATCTGTGACATTACAGTACATAATTTATATCAAATTGGATATATATAAATTAAATATTATTCTTTATTTTGTTTACAAAGTCACTCACCTTTTACATGACAATGACAAGAAAAAGAATCAAATTACAACTCCAATTCCGAAATAGTTTTTTTGATGTTTTACTTTGTGAATTTAATGTATTTTTTTAAAATATACACCCATTTCAAATCTGATGACTGCAACAAGTTCCAAAAAAGTTGGGACATGGCAAATTAGGACTAATAGCAATGTGACAAGTTGAAATAAGAAGGTGACGTGGAACAGGTGAGGCAATCGTGTAATCATAGTAAATAAGCAGCCTCCAAAAAAGGCCTAGACCTTCAAGAGCAAGGATGGGTCGAGGCTCACCAATCTGCCAACAGATGCATCAGCCAATAATCCAACTCTTTGACAACAACATTCCTCAAAGATAAAATGGTAGGATTTTAGGAATTTCACCTTCTACAGTACACAATATAATTAAAAGATTCAAGGAATCCAGTCAAATCTTGGTGCATAAAGGGCATGGCCAAAAACTATTTCTGAATGCGGGATCTCTGATCCCGCAGACGTCACTGTCTCAAAAACCATCATGAGTCTGTAATGGATATCCTGCCATGGGTTCAGGATTACTTTGGTAAACCTTTTTCAAAACTATTTGCCGCAAGATAAGGCTTTGTTATGCGAAGCAGAAGTCATACATCAATACTGTCTAGAAGCGCCACCAAAGTTCTCTGGGCTCCGTCTCATCTGAGATGGACAGTAGCACAGTGGAATTGTGTTTTGTGGTCTGATGAGTCAACATTTCAAATAGTTTTTGGAGAAAACAGCTGTCATGTTCTCTGGGCCAAAGAGTAAAAGGACCATTTAAGCTGTTATCAGCGTCAGGTCCAAAAGCCAGCGTCTGTCATGATATGGGGGTATGTCAGTGAGTGAGGGCACCATTAATGCAGAAAGATATATATACATTTTGGAGCAACATATGCTGCCATACAGATGTGGTCTTTACCAGGGATGCCCCCGTATTTTTCAGCAGGACAATGCAAAACCACATTCTACCCAGATTACAAGCGCATGGTTGTGTAAGAAGAGAGTGTGGGTGCTAGCATGGCTGGCCTGCAGTCCTGACCTGTCTCCGATTGAGAATGTGTGGTGCATTATGAAGTACAAAATAAGGCAATGAAGGCACCATACAGTTGTGCAGTTGAAGACATGCATAATGGATAAATGGGGGAACATTTTACTTGCTAAACTTAAACAACTGGTGTCTTCAGTGAAAAAAACACTTAATAAGTGTTATGAAAAGAAAAGGTGATGTAACACAGTGGTAAACACTCTACTGTCCCACCTATTTTGGAGTGTGTTGCAGTCATCAGATTTTAAATGAGTTTATATTTTCAAAAATTTAATTCACAAAGTAAAACATCAAAATCAAATGTGTTAATAATATGTTTTCAATATAGTACAGGGTGAATTTTCTTTTCAAATATCAGGGTTTTTTTTGCATTTTTTTGCATTTCCCATACTGTCCCAACTTTTTCGTTAGGGTTGGGGTTGTAGATAAAGTAAATAATTTGGAAAGTTGTTTAAAAGTGCATGTTCTATCTGAATCATGAATGAGAAAAAATGTTTAATGTCCCTTTAAGTATAGAAACTTTCAGTATAGTAATGTTACTTACGTATAATACTACTAACTAGTTACTGTATCTTCAAGTAAACTTTCAGTTTTACCCAAAATGCAGTGCACAAAAATTAGATGTATAAATAAAAGAATAAGTTAAAGAATCACACAGAATGAAAATATTAAAGCCAATATGCTGATTACAGCTTCAGATAAAGAAAAATGGCAACAATCTGCACTTTAGCTCAAAACCAACATTTTTGTTCAAAACCAAGATATCAAATGAAATTCATCTGAAACCATGGCCATGAACGAAAATGAAAACTTTAAACTTAATGAAAAGAAAATTTCAGACGAAACAAACATTTTTTCCTGTGCACGTCTCTATTTTTTAAGCTTTTTGAGTATATTTGTTACATAAAACACTCTATATAACTTGTATGGGGACAAGTCAACACTAATCAATAATAAAACTCTTTGATCGTATCTTTTCAAAGGATTTTATGGACTTTCAGATTGTCCTCTTATAGAACTGTAGGAGTAATTCTTATAAGCCATTGGGCTTTTTCTCCTACAAACCAGCTGTGTACTGTTATGCACTTCCTTAGTTTCTAATTAAAAATAAATATTGTAATCTTTCAAAAGCAAAAATTAAATTTTAAAATGTTTACATAGAGCTTTATAATATGCATTCTGCACATTTGTTGAGTTTAATGTTGGTTAAATTGATGATGCTTATTATTATCATTATTTTTAATGCACCACAATATTCCACAGCTGTTAATATATGGTCATTTGGAGTATGCAGTAAAATACAATTAGACTTAGCAATGGAAATTATACAAGAGAAAGAGGGACCTGATCCAAAGAGCTTAAAGGGACAGTGTACACCAATTTTCATATAACTGCCTTTAATAGAAACCACTATAAAGAAAAATATGAACAAATACTGATCTAAAAATACAGTATGAAACATTTTTAAAACTTTCTTAGAAGTTTCCAATTTAGCACTATTGACAGGGACACTCATTAAAAGGGTCTGAAAGCAGCCCCCCCCCCCCCCCGTTTATGAAAAGACCCTTTATATAAACAGGAGCAAGCTAGAGTCTGTATACATCAGTATACATGTTAAACTTTGGGGCTTGGTTAAGACTCTGAAAATCAGCACAAAACTATATAATTTTACAAAAACACTCCCAGATGGGCTATATAAATGGATCATCTACAAAACATTTATGCAAAGAAAAAAATTAGTGTACAATGTTCCTTTAAATGGACATGGAACCCATTTTTTTCTTTCATGATCCAGATAGAGTGTACATTTGAAAATATTTGAATTTATTTCTATTACCAAATTTACTGAATTCCCTTCCCTTGTTTATCTTTTGATAAAATTCAGGTAGATGGATTCAGGAGGGTGCATGTCTATGGTGCACTATTTTGCAGCAGGTTTGCAAGATTTCTTTTATGCATTTTGTGCAAGTGCACTAAATGGCAGCAGTGTTATCATTTATTTGTATGGCTCCAAGAAATTTGGTTGATATGAGATCATGAATTATATGTTTGATGTCATTAAAATAATAGCAAAAAAGTGCTTTAAAGTATAGTAGGCATTATCAATATTAAATTAATGAATCAAATAATTAAATTATAAATAAATAATCAAATCAAATGTTATTTTCACTTTTACAATGCATCTTTTGTTTCCTTGAATGTCAATGGAAATCTATGTGAAAACTCATTTGAAAATCCTACAGTACACCTGTTTATACAGGTTTTTTCTCATGTTTTTTATAATAAATATAACATTTCCAAATCAGTTGGCAGTTTTAATTGAACTAGCTTTGAAATTGTGAAAAAAACACCCCAAACAAACAAAAAATAAAACAGTTATACTGATTAGAATGGATAGCTATCTTATAAATTGCAATTTACATTAAATCCTTAGTTTTTCTTTTTGAAAGATTTTAAAATATCTAGAATTATAATTTGAAAGTTATATTAATCCTAAATGTTCTTGTTTACATTCTCTAAAATGTCACTGTTTCTCTAGCATTTGTTTCATACATTTACATTATTATAAATAAACTAGATATGCATCTGTACACCCACGTTAACTGTTATCTTTAAAACAATATTTGACTTAAAGGGACATTATACACTAGATTTTTCTCTGCATAAATGTTTTGTAGATGATCCATTTATATAGCCCATACAGTTTTTTTTTTTTTTTTATAAATGGATAGTTTTGCTTATTTTTAAATAACATTGCTCAAATTTCCAGACCCCAAAGTTTTAGGAGAATACCAACGTATACCTACTCCAGCTTGATTCTGTTTGTGTAAAGAGTCTTTTCATATGCAAAGAAAGGGGGAGGGGGTCTGCTATTTCCCACTTGCAGTGGGTGTTCCAGTAACCTTTTAAACAGAGCTAGACTGGAAGCTTCTAAGTAAGTTTTTAAACGGTTTTATACTGGATTTTTATATCAGTATCTGTGCATATTATTATTTTATAGTAGCGTCTATTACATGCAGTTATATGAGAAATTGTGTACACTGTCCCTTTAAACTCCTTACTCATTTTATTAAATCTACAATATTTGTACCCATTGAAAGGAAATAATTGTTTTACATGTTTAACCCATTCCATCTCATATTCCCTTTCTATTTATATCATAGGGAACTAGATTATCATCTTAAGGCCTCAATTACAAATGAAGCGTAAAAATAGAAGCGCTATGGTGCGCTAACCTTGCTAAAGCATAATCCACAGCAATCACATTTTTATTTCCATATTACAAGTGGAAAGTACTTGAGAAAAAGCCAAGTATGCACTAAGTTCTAAAGGCCTGATATATATAAAGTCCCAATGCAGCCTATCACTCACAGTTTCACCATATCTAGGACTGGGGTGCTCAACAGCAATATATCATTCCCAAAAAATGAAAGCCACTCTCCAGATTTACCAAAAAATCTATGTATTTCATTAGTAACATTTTGGGGTTTTACCCTCCTCTTTAAACCAAAAAAAAAAATACACTATTAGAGTATTTTTTTTTTTCTTCGTGCAAAGGATATAATTAGTTTTTTTTCTTGCAAAAGAGCTATATCAATCTTTTCTTAGGATAGGGTATTTATTTATTTTTAAATTATTTATTTTTGTACGCAAAAGAGCTTACTCTCTGATGCCTTTTATAGGGCATCTTTTTAAGATAAGGTTTTTTTAATGATGTTTTTTTTGGGGAGTGGGAGGTTACTTTGGTTTTAGGATAGGGTTTTATTAATTGCTTCAACTAGGGCACTACCTGACAGGGATGTTGGGGGGTTAGCTATTAGGGGGTAGTTTGTGATTGTGGCTTGTGGCAGTTAGGGTGTTAATATGTTAGGGGGTAATTTGTGATGGGGGCTATGGCAATTAGTGATTAATATGTTATGGGGTAATTTACAATTGTGGGTTGTGGCAGTTAGTGGGTTAATAGGTTAGGGGGTAGGTTACGATTGGGGGTTGTGGTGGTTGGTGGATTAATAGGTTAAGGAGCCTAGAGCAGTGGACTATGCGGAAGTTTAGGGGTTAATAGTGTAGCAGAGTAATTTGCGGTGGGTTAGGTGGTGGTTTACAGGTTAAAAGTGTGGCGGGATAATTTGTGCTGGGCTATATGGTGGTTATGGGTTACAGCAGTGTAAAGGAGTGAGGCATGATTTATTCCATAAGGAGAGGAAGGCTTTAAGAAATCTGACTAATGATGATACTATTGTGGTGAGACGGGTTGATAAAGGTAGGGTGATTGTCCCATTGGTTTATAGCTATTATTGAGATGAATTCCTATCACAACTTTAGAATGAGATGATGTACCTAAACTGCCAAGAGATCCTATGATACAATTTAAGACAGAGATTTATTAATTTTTTGAGAATTAAATATTAGAGGGTTCCCACCTTACACACTTCTGAAGATCCATTGCAGTGGGTGGTGGTGGGGGGGTTACGCTCAAATCCATATTACAATTGGCGTACTGTTTAAATTATCATAAATTTGTTTACATGAACATGCTGCAATTTACGATCCCCATATTTTCTATTGGCGTTGTTGAGTGCCAATGCCCGCTTGTATGACAAGTTGAAAGTAAATGTGATCACTTGAACGCAATCACACTTTTTTTTTTTTTTAAATGTTTTATTGGTGAAGTACATAATTTCATACATGAAAAAACATAAAATACATCATTAGGTATGGTTATGCATATAACACTTGAAAGATCATCTGTTACTAACAAGCTTTTATGAAATTAAATATGGTAGAATATCACATTCTGTTTTCTCGTACTTCAAATTTTATTATAAGGAAAGACACAAACAAATAATAGCAAATGGGAAAAAGAAAAGAAAAGGAAAAAAAAAAAAAGAAACCATACCACACCCCTGGACCCCCCTCACTTTCCTAATGGCAATAATCTACTTCATCTATTTTTAAACCTCTATCCACTGTTGGGGGAGAATCTCTCCCCCAAAGAGTGACAAAAATTATGTAGAATTTGTCAGAGGGGCGATGAATTCCTTTTGTAATGCCATCGGCCACTTTTGAATTAACTTTAACCACTTGGCGAAATATCTTTTGAGATATTTCTCTGATGATAGTTTTTTTGTCGTATAGTTCTATCCTCATTTGCAATCTAATTGCACTAACAAATTCAGCTAAACCAGGGGATTTTGCTAACTTCCATTTTTTAAACACTAACATACGAGCCGCTAAAATAGCTGCATTAATCAACTGTTGATCCCCAGGACATGTGTGATCAAGACTCAAAAAGAATATCTTTCTGGGCGTAAGTTCACAGTTATGCTGCAAGTGTTTATTCAACCAGAAATTAATCTTCCCCCAGAATTGTTTAATTATAGGGCATGACCATAAGCAGTGTAACATATCTGCCTTATCAGCACGGCATTTGAAGCACCCATATCTTGGTTCATTGCACACCCACTTATTCATTCTATCTGGGGTTAGATAAAAATTATTTAATAGCTTCATGTGAGCTTCCCTCCAACCAATCTTGGTTATGGTTGCCTCACTTGGGCCTAGATTTGGAGTTTGGCGGTAGCCGTGAAAACCAGCGTTAGAGGCTCCTAACGCTGGTTTTAGGCTACCGCCGGTATTTGGAGTCACTCAAAATAGGGTCTAACGCTCACTTTCCAGCCGCGACTTTTCCATACCGCAGATCCCCTTACGTAAATTGCGTATCCTATCTTTTCAATGGGATTTTTATAACTCCGGTATTTAGAGTCGTTTCTGAAGTGAGCGTTAGACATCTAACGACAAAACTCCAGCCGCAGGAAAAAAGTCAGTAGTTAAGAGCTTTCTGGGCTAACGCCGGTTTATAAAGCTCTTAACTACTATGCTCTAAAGTACACTAACACCCATAAACTACCTATGTACCCCTAAACCGAGGTCCCTCCACATCGCCGACACTCTAAAAAAATTTTTTAACCCCTAATCTGCCGACCGCCACCTACGTTATACTTATGTACCCCTAATCTGCTGCCCCTAACACCGCCGACCCCTGTATTATATTTATTAACCCCTAATCTGCCCCCCTCAACGTCGCCTCCACCTGCCTACACTTTTTAACCCCTAATCTGCCGACCGCAAAGCGCCGCCACCTACGTTATCCTTATGTACCCCTAATCTGCTGCCCCTAACACCGCCGACCCCTATATTTATTAACCCCTAATCTGCCCCCCTCAACGTCGCCTCCACCTGCCTACACTTATTAACCCCTAATCTGCCGACCGGACCTGAGCGCTACTATAATAAAGTTATTATCCCCTAATCCGCCTCACTAACCCTATCATAAATAGTATTAACCCCTAATCTGCCCTCCCTAACATCGCCGACACCTAACTTCAATTATTAACCCTTAATCTGCCGACCGAATCTCGCCGCTATTCTAATAAATGTATTAACCCCTAAAGCTAAGTCTAACCCTAATACTAACACCCCCCTAAGTTAAATATAATTTAAATCTAACGAAATTAATTAACTCTTATTAAATAAATTATTCCTATTTAAAGCTAAATACTTACCTGTAAAATAAATCTTAATATAGCTACAATAGAAATTATAATTATATTATAGCTATTTTAGGATTTATATTTATTTTACAGGTAACTTTGTATTTATTTTAACCAGGTACAATAGCTATTAAATAGTTAAGAACTATTTAATAGCTAAAATAGTTAAAATAATTACAAATTTACCTGTAAAAGAAATCCTAACCTAAGTTACAAATAAACCTAACACTAGACTATCAATAAATTAATTAAATAAACTACCTACAATTACCTACAATTAACCAAACACTACACTATCAATAAATTAATTAAATACAATTGCTACAAATAAATACAATGAAATAAACTAGCTAAAGTACAAAAAATAAAAAGAACTAAGTTACAAAAAATAAAAAAATATTTACAAACATAAGAAAAATATTACAACAATTTTAAACTAATTACACCTACTCTAAGCCCCCTAATAAAATAACAAAGCCCCCCAAAATAAAAAAATGCCCTACCCTATTCTAAATTACTAAAGTTCAAAGCTCTTTTACCTTACCAGCCCTGAACAGGGCCCTTTGCGGGGCATGCCCCAAGAAATACAGCTCTTTTGCCTGTAAAAAAAAACATACAATACCCAAGCCCCCCAACATTACAACCCACCACCCACATACCCCTAATCTAACCCAAACCCCTCTTAAATAAACCTAACACTAAGCCCTTGAAGATCATCCTACCTTGTCTTCACCATACCAGGTTCACCGATCGGTCCAGAAGAGCTCCTCCGATGTCCTGATCCAAGCCCAAGCGGGGGGCTGAAGAGGTCCATAATCCGGCTGAAGTCTTCATCCAAGCGGGGCAGAAGAGGTCTTCCATCCGATTGAAGTCTTCATCCAAGCGGCATCCATCCAGAGCGAAGCGGCAGCATCCTGAAGACCTCCACTGCGGAACATCCATCCTGGCCGACGACTGAACGACGAATGACGGTTCCTTTAAATGACGTCATCCAAGATGGCGTCCCTCGAATTCCTATTGGCTGATAGGATTCTATCAGCCAATCGGAATTAAGGTAGGAATATTCTGATTGGCTGATGGAATCAGCCAATCAGAATCAAGTTCAATCCGATTGGCTGATCCAATCAGCCAATCAGATTGAGCTTGCATTCTATTGGCTGAACGGAACAGCCAATAGAATGCGAGCTCAATCTGATTGGCTGATCGGATCAGCCAATCGAATTGAAGTTGATTCTGATTGGCTGATTCCATCAGCCAATCAGAATATTCCTACCTTAATTCCGATTGGCTGATAGAATCCTATCAGCCAATCGGAATTCAAGGGACGCCATCTTGGATGACGTCATTTAAAGGAACCGTCATTCGTCGTTCAGTCGTCGGCCAGGATGGATGTTCCGCGGTGGAGGTCTTCAGGATGCTGCCGCTTCGCTCCGGATGGATGCCGCTTGGATGAAGACTTCAATCGGATGGAAGACCTCTTCTGCCCCGCTTGGATGAAGACTTCAGCCGGATCATGGACCTCTTCAGCCCCCCGCGTGGGCTTGGATCAGGACATGGGAGGAGCTCTTCTGGACCGATCGGTGAACCTGGTATGGTGAAGACAAGGTAGGATGATCTTCAGGGGCTTAGTGTTAGGTTTATTTAAGGGGGGTTTGGGTTAGATTAGGGGTATGTGGGTGGTGGGTTGTAATGTTGGGGGGCTTGGGTATTGTATGTTTTTTTTTACAGGCAAAAGAGCTGTATTTCTTGGGGCATGCCCCGCAAAGGGCCCTGTTCAGGACTGGTAAGGTAAAAGAGCTTTGAACTTTAGTAATTTAGAATAGGGTAGGGCATTTTTTTTATTTTGGGGGGCTTTGTTATTTTATTAGGGGGCTTAGAGTAGGTGTAATTAGTTTAAAATTGTTGTAATATTTTTCTTATGTTTGTAAATATTTTTTTATTTTTTGTAACTTAGTTCTTTTTTATTTTTTGTACTTTAGCTAGTTTATTTAATTGTATTTATTTGTAGCAATTGTATTTAATTAATTTATTGATAGTGTAGTGTTAGGTTAATTGTAGGTAATTGTAGGTAGTTTATTTAATTAATTTATTGATAGTCTAGTGTTAGGTTTATTTGTAACTTAGGTTAGGATTTCTTTTACAGGTAAATTTGTAATTATTTTAACTATTTTAACTATTAAATAGTTCTTAACTATTTAATAGCTATTGTACCTGGTTAAAATAAATACAAAGTTACCTGTAAAATAAATATAAATCCTCAAATAGCTATAATATAATTATAATTTATATTGTAGCTATATTAGGATTTATTTTACAGGTAAGTATTTAGCTTTAAATAGGAATAATTTATTTAATAAGAGTTAATTAATTTCGTTAGATTTAAATTATATTTAATTTAGGGGGGTGTTAGTGTTAGGGTTAGACTTAGCTTTAGGGGTTAATACATTTATTAGAATAGCGGTGAGCTCCAGTCGGCAGATTAGGGGTTAATGTTTGAAGTTAGGTGTCGCCGATTTTAGGGAGGGCAGATTAGGGGTTAATACTATTTATGATAGGGTTAGTGAAGCGGATTAGGTGTTAATAACTTTATTATAGTAGCGCTCAGGTCCACTCGGCAGATTAGGGGTTAATAAGTGTAGGCAGGTGGAGGCGACGTTGTGGGGGGCAGATTAGGGGTTAATAAATATAATATAGGGGTCGGCGATGTTAGGGCAGCAGATTAGGGGTACATAGGGATAATGTAAGCAGCGGCGGTTTACGGAGCGGCAGATTAGGGGTTAATAATAATATGCAGGGGTCAGCGATAGCGGGGGCGGCAGATTAGGGGTTATTAAGTGTAAGGTTAGGGGTGTTTAGACTCGGGGTACATGTTAGAGTGTTAAGTGCAGACGTAGGAAGGGTTACCGCATAGCAAACAATGGGGCTGCGTTAGGAGCTGAACGCGGCTTTTTTGAAGGTGTTTAGGTTTTTTTCAGCTCAAACAGCCCCATTGTTTCCTATGGGGGAATTGTGCACGAGCACGTTTTTGAGGCTGGCTGCGTCCGTAAGCAACTCTGGTATCGAGAGTTGAAGCTGCGTTAAATATGCTCTACGCTCCTTTTTTGGAGCCTAACGCAGCCTTTATGTGGACTCTCAATACCAGAGTTATTTTTATGGTGCGGCCAGAAAAAAGCCGGCTTTAGTTTTTCGGGTCGTTACCGACAAAACTCCAAATCTAGGCCATAGACTTATACTTTTCTTTATATCTGATTCCTGTATGTTAGTGAAATATCTTTGAAAAGTCTCTTTAATTCTAAGTAGGTGTTTATCCCCTAATTTAGAATATAGGGCGTCATACCAGAAAGTAACTGATCTAATACCAGCTTTATATAATTTGAGTCCTGTCTCTATCTCATGTAGGTTCCAATCTTGTGTGCCCGAACACATTAATGATGTTATGAAACTCCTAGCCTGGAGGTAGGCAAAGAAATTATTTGAGAGGAGATTATATTTGTCTGATATCCGACTATATATTTGTATTATATTGCTATCTGTTCTAAGGAGCTGTGAGAAGTATATTATACCTTTAGTATGCCATTCTTTAAAAACCACATTATAAATACTTGGAGAAAATGCTGGGGTCCCAATAATGGGTAGATATCGGGATTTCTTAAAATCTGCTCCCATTATCCTGCTCCCATTATCCTGCAATATTTCTGCCATGCTAATATAATATTTGAAAATGTAATTGTAATAGTTGTTTAATATTCGAGGGTAGTTTGGCATGTGCATGGTGTAGAACTGATTTTAAGCTAAAAGGTGCAATTAAATCAGACTCAATATCAAAATATGTGACATACTGTGCTTCCGTCAACCAGTCTACACCGTATTTAACCAACGTGACCCAGTTATAATATCTTAGGTTTGGTAACGCCATACCACCATACTTCTTAGGTAAAGACAATTTCTCAATTGACAGGCGTGATTTCTTTTTACCCCAAATAAATGATGCGCATGCTCGATTATATAGGACAATATCTCTTTTGAGAATAAACAGCGGTAGATTTTGCAGTAAAAATAGGATCTGAGGGAAAAAGATTGTCTTAATCAACATAATTTTTCCTGAGAGAGAAAGATAGAGTATATTCCATTTTTGAAATTCAGCCTCTAGGTCAGCAAACACCTTAGTGTAGTTAAGCCCATACCAATCCCGTGGATCTCTTCCCATAACTATCCCAAGATAGTTTATATTGTCTACCTCCCTAAATAGATGAAGGTTATAACTATAATTGTTTTTATTAATCCATAGAATGTCAGATTTCTGAGCATTGATCTTGTATCCAGTAAACTTACTAAAATGCATAATTATCTCCATACTTTTTGGGATATTTATGGTAGAGTCTTTAATAAAAAGCATGATGTCATCTGCATATAATGATATAACTATGTTCTGCTTGCCCATCTTGATACCCTCTATTTCTTTCCTGAAAAGTACTGCCAGCAGTTCAAGCAAGATGTTAAAAAGTAAGGGGGATAGCGGGCACCCTTGCCTAGTTCCTCTCTGTAGTGTTATATACGGTGAAAGCTCCCCATTAACTAAAAGTTGTGACCTGGGTTCCTTATATATTAGTTTAATTGTATCAACAAAATTGCCCTGGAATCAAAAATGGGCAAGTGAGGGAAGCATGTGATCCCATATAATGGAATCAAACGCTTTTTCTGCGTCTATCGTTATCAAGGCCAAATCTGGTATAGAGTGTGAGCCTGTTCTGTGAGTTTTACTATAATAATAGTCAAGCAATGTGAGGACTCGGCGCATATTTTTTGCCGGATTCCTTGCAGGCATAAAGCCTGTCTGGTCTGGACTAATTAAGTCTCCGATAACCTTCTTAAGTCTATCGGCTATAATGGCCATGAATATTTTATAGTCCTGATTAAGAAGGGATATGGGTCTATATGAACCCATATCCTCTGGAGTTTTCCCCTTCTTATAGATTAATGAAACTATTGAATCAGTGAAGTATAATGAGTGCTTATCATTCTGTATATAATAAGAGTTGAACAAGTTGCCTAACGTTTCTGCCACTTTTATTTTCATTATTTTATAGTACTCTGCAGAGAGTCCATCCGGACCTGGAGCTTTCCCTGCTTTAGTCTTCTCTATGGCCTTAACTACATCTGCAGTGGTTATTTCTGAGTTTAATTTAACCAATGCGTCTTTAGTAATTTTTGGCAATTTAACTTTCTTCCAAAAACTTTGTTTTGCCTCGTTGTCTATTTTTCCCTGAAAATATATAGTCTGGTAATACTTGAAGAACGCCTCTCTGATTTCTGAGGCTTTTGTATAAGTCTCATTTTTATATTTTATTAAAGGAATCATATTCCTATTCTTCCGAAATTTTCTAATTTTAACCAGATGTTTGGCAGAAATTCCTTGGAACCACATGAAATAGCTTCTAGATTTAATATCTTCCAGTGCCCATTTATTGTTTAAAATAGCCTCGCGCTCTACTTTAGCCTTTGTATATTTATTCCATGTGTTGTTGCAGGGATTATTTATATATTTTCTATATGTATTTCGCACTTGATTGGATAATTGGGTTTCTCTAGCTAGCTGTTTCCTCTTCAGTTTTACCATGTAGTTCTTAATATCCCCTCTCAGGACCGCTTTGCCCGCTTCCCAGAATATCTCTATCTTGTGTCTGTATGTACTGTTCAGGTTTTGATAATCTTTCCACCTTTCTTTTAACCAGTTACAGAAACTAATTTTATTGATCATGTATCCTGGGAAGCTAAATGTATTTGAGTTCGGCCCTTCCTGTACTTTTAATTTAAAGTTAATACTAATAATTGCATGGTCTGATAACGAGAAATCGTGTATCTGAGATATAATATCTATCTTCAGCAACTGCTCCTCTATTAGAAAGAGATCAATTCTAGAAAAATTCCTATATGATTTTGACTCGCAGGAGTATTCTCTCATATCTGGATGCTGTGTTCTCCAAATATCTTTTAATTTTAAAGATGTGCAAAATTCTCTGAAAAATTTAGCCTCCTTCTTATACTTTAAAGAACTTTTTTGACGGAACCTGTCTATTTCAGGGTGTAAGACCATATTGAAATCCCCTGCTAATATTATATTCTGCTCTAAATAAGGGATTAATTTTTGCTTGATATTACCCCAGAATTCCCTGTCGAATTAATTTGGCCCATAAACATTACAAATTGTCCATATTTTTTGCGCTAATTCAATTTGAACAATTAAAAATCTACCGAATATATCAACTTCTTTGCTGATTATTTTATATGTAATCTTTTTACTAAATATAATTGCAACCCCCCACTTTCTATGTGTACCTGGTGTAGCTATTATTTCATTCATCCAGTTCGCTCTAAGTTTAATGATCTCATCTTTCTTCAGGTGCAATTCCTGTAGAAGTATTATATCTGGATCTAATTTCTTGATAGACTTTAAAATGCCTTTGCGCTTTGCTGGAGATGATACACCTCCAACATTCCACGAAATAAAATTTAAATTACTATTCATCTAAGAATTATAACTATATTGTTACCTGGGCCTACCAGTATCTGGAGGGTAACCAGGGGGTGGAGGGGGAAAAAAAAAAAAAGAAAAAAGAAAAGGGGGAAAACACAACATATAACAAGTAGAACCTGAAACCATTCACTATTCAAGCTGACTGCATAAGTACAATCTTGCACTTTTGTTTCTCTGCCACTCATTACATATCTCATTATGAGTTTAACCTTGAATATGCTATTATTTTTACATAGTTACACCGTAATATTCTTTGTTTTACAAAATGTCTTAGCCTCATCTGGCGTATTTAGCAGAATTTGCCCTTCTTTTTCTTTTATAACTATTCTTGCTGGGTATCTGAGGCTAGCCCTTATACCTGCTTTAATAAGGGCAGAGCAATATGGTGACATTTCTCTTCTCCTAACCGTCGTGTTGGTAGAGAAATCTTGGAATAATAACACTTGTTTGTCTTCAATGGTAAGTGTCTTAATCTTACGATAATGCTGCATAACCCTTATTTTATCTTGGAAACACAGATATCTAATAACTATCATTCTAGGACGTTTTTTATTATCTGCATCCATCCTGATTGGGCCGACCCTGTGTGCTCTTTCTACCTCCAATTTATCTCCCTGTATCTCCAAGCCTAATAGCCTAGGCAATACAGTGGAGGCAAATTGTATCAGATCTGTATATTCGCTATTTTCTGACAAGCCCACCACTCTCACGTTGTTTTGGTGCAATCTGTCTTCGAGATCGTCAACTTTGCTTTGCAGAGATTTAATAGTATCTGTGAGTTTCTGGTTATTTGCCTCCTGTACAGTATATAGGTCTTCTAACTCTGATATTCGAGTGTCTGCTTCTATCAGTCTGCTGGAGAACTGCCTAATTTCCGCCGTCAGCCCATTCAGATCTTTTTTCAATGACTCCAGTTGTGGTACAATCAGTTCCGCCAACTGGTTATTCGTGATCTGTATATCTGGGCTGGCGGTGGCCATCATGGACTTCTCTGGCAGAGTATCAGCCACTGAATATTGTATTGATTTGTTACTTCTCTTATCTCTCTTGACGGGCATAATTGGGGATCTTTGTTTCATATTAGTCATATACCTTTCCATTAAGTGTCGTGAGTAAAAAAATACGACAAATAGTGTATATTATATATATATATATATATATATATATATATATATGTATCAAAGGATAAACAGCGCTTATAGATATTCTTAAAAACTGTATATATTATAGAGTCTCGACAGTGTTGGTTGGTTAAAAAAAAAAAAAAAAAATGTTAGGAGAAAAATATATGGTCATACGCATGTATATTAAAGTCTTAGATAAGATATTGAGATCCAGGTGTAATGAAGGAGTATTAGATACCCTTACCAAAAGTTACCTCAATCCTATGAGGTAAGTTTGCCGCATTGGAGGATGTATCTGATGGTTTGATGAGTCCTAGGTACTCTGATCTGTATAGTTTCGCTGCCTCTTGGAGTAGAATGGGATGTGGGTCCCCTTTGTGCTGGTTTCTTTAGGAAACTTCCTGTGTTTGTTGCCTGGCTTGGGACACAACTACCTGTGAATCCACCTCTAAATCTATGTGCTGTAACAATACCTCATATCAGTGAGGACATAAAATTTCATACCAAGACAAGAAAAAACAAAGCTCCAAGAGGCAACAAACACAGGAAGTTTCCTAAAGAAACCAGCACAAAGGGGACCCACATCCCATTCTACTCCAAGAGGCAGCAAAACTATACAGATCAGAGTACCTAGGACTCATCAAACCATCAGATACATCCTCCAATGCGGCAAACTTACCTCATAGGATTGAGGTAACTTTTGGTAAGGGTATCTAATACTCCTTCATTACACCTGGATCTCAATATCTTATCTAAGACTTTAATATACATGCGTATGACCATATATTTTTCTCCTAACCTTTTTTTTTTTTACCAACCAACACTGTCGAGACTCTATAATATATACAGTTTTTAAGAATATCTATAAGCGCTGTTTATCCTTTGATACATATTCTCCTATATTGTATAGACTTAGTCTATTACACAATATTTGTACCTTCATAGCTGCTCTATGAGATTTTCAGACCTCTGACTAGCGCATTTATTAGAGTAACGCTTGTTTCTACTCACTGACACTGAGTAGTAACATTCTACTTATATCTATACATATATATATATATATATATATATATGCACATAAAAAGTGTAAAAGGAATGCAAGTGAGAAAAAAAAAAAGATCTGACAAGGTTGTGTGACCTCTCTCCTACAATACAAAAGTCAAACTCTTCCCTTCAAAACCTATACAATTTCAAACACTCTAGTGCATAGATGTGAAAAAAAAAAAAAAAAAGTGATTTATATATTTAAAGGGATCTTATGTTTTCAGTCCCTAACGCCTATTAAGCCTATTATACTAATATCGTCAGATAGATATGTTGTTCTTCAGAAGGAAGGAGAAAAACAAACACAAACTTAAACAGGTCTACTCTACAATAGCATTCTCTGGTAAAGATCAATAATTATCTGTACCCAAACCTGATTTTAAAATTTGATACAGTAGCTGCTATAGTTAACCATAAATACATACAATTGCAGACACAAAGCAAAGATATACAAAAAAAGAAGAATACATAACAGCAAATTTAACAGGGTCAAAGTCCTATGCCTCACTTGAGATACTGAGGTTTTACTGTTTTGCTTTTATTACTGGCAATAGGTACTCTCTTTCTCAAAATGCCTTGATATTTTTTACTAAGGGCCAAAAGGCAAACCTGCAATGGCCAGTGCTTAGCTAATAAATGTCTTTTAACAATTTAGCAGTATACTCCTCAGACCCTTTACTTTTGCATCAAATAAAGTTAAATCCTCTGCCTCCTTCAGATGACATGTATTTTTTGTATCTACATATCTTGGCCAGGACAGCAGACACAGATGTACCGGCAACCAGGCAAGCCGGATAGCAGATCCAAGTTCCTTTGCCTCACTTTATACAAGACAAGTAGCTATCATGTGTTAATATTTCTCTGCTTGCTTATACTTCTGTAATGGGGTACCCTCTTTCTTATATTGTTTTGTTCTTGCTTACTAAGGGTTAAGAGACAATTGCTTGGCTTTCTCTGCTGTCCTTTTAACGTCCCAGCAGTATACTCTCTGGATACTCTATTTATACTCCAAGTAAAGCTGATTCCACAGTCTTCTTCAAATGTTATATAACAAGCCTTTCTAAACTTGACAAGTTGTAGCAAAGAAATCCCAGAGGCAGCAATAACTTTATATAAGCACTCGTCTGTTTAAATTGCCTTACTGGATATAGGCCTCCTCACAAGACGATTAATCAGCAGTTCTTCGGATATGCCAATGCTTGTATAGATGTATCTATTGAAACATATCACTTTGAACCATATACAAAGACACTATGCCTGTTATATCTTCATGTAACTTATGCCTCCTTATACCTCCTTCAGCTGCACAGATTCTCAGTGTGTGTGGGGCTTGCAACACATAATACTAGCTTTTATGCCGTGTTATCAAAGCTTTGTACTTGCGGTTTTGATGCCTCAGTCCTTAGCCCTCCTCTGTGTGTAGTTCAGGGCTTGCGGTTTATGGGCTGGCTCCATCACTCTCACTAGGAAGTCGATCCACACAAGACACCTCCCGCACGCACCGACCTCCCGTGGGGCCGTGGTAGATCCCGACCCTGCCGCACTTGTAACTGTCGCTCCTTCACAAGGACCAAGAGAAGGATCCACGCCTTCCACCTCTGTTGCTGCTTTGTGTCAGCTGAAGGGGGATTTCCACAGGCTTTCCTCTGCATACAAGGAGTGAGTGGTTTCGGTCAGTGCCACCTGACCCTGGCGGTGTGTGCCGGCTTCTGATAGCTCCACAATCTCTATCTCCCCAAGGCGTTCTCAATCTGAACCGCCAACGGGGACCTGGAGCTGGGGTGTTGAACGTTTTTGCTGCTTGGTGCGCAGAACTCAGAGCGCGCGTGTGTCCTCTCATGCTCCTCCCCGGAAGTCCACCCATAAAATCCTTGAACGAAATCACATTTAATGCTCAAACTTTTAATGCAACCTAAAAGTTTGCATTAAGGGTTTGGCCAGATGAAACAGTTATAAAATAAACACCCAAAAAAGTCTATCATTAAAACCCCTTGAGTGCTAATGACGGCTCTGAGCCGTCACAGAATTTCCCACTCTGGTGCTAACTATGGCTCAGAGCCGTCGCTAGCACTCTCCCACCTTGAGGGAGATCTGGGTCTCCCACCCGCTCCTACCCCAGCGATCGGGCCTGTATAGTGACAGGCATTGCCGGGGCTTCACATTATGCATGGTGACGTCATGCGAAATGACGTGATGACATAACCATGCAACTTTATTTATACTTAATGTTAAGTATAGGAGCAGGGGTCATGCTGCTTAGAAGCCTGTATCTCCGGCATCTAAGCAGCTACAGACCCCCAAGACCCACTGTTGAAAAGGTAATCACCTAACCTTTCCAACAGTGTAAGTCTTGGGGATCTAAAAAAAACAACAACAAAAACTAAAAAGTAAGAAAAAAATAAAAAAAAACCCTTAAAAAAAGCTTAGCACCCAGGTGGGAAAGTGCTTAGCACTCAAAGGGTTAAACCCCAAAGATGGTACTCACCAAAGTTGAATCCGGCTCCTACGTGATCTCCAACTGTGGGGCTCCTCTTCTATCCTGGTGACGGTGGTCCATCTTCATCCTGGCAGAGGTTGTCCATCTCCATCCCGGCACTGCAGCAGTCTTCTATCTTCATTTATCTTCTTTTCTTCTGATCTTCCGTCTCTGACGCACTATTCAAGCATTCATCTGCTGCACACTGAATTTTGGATGCAAGGTACCCTGGCATTCCTATTGGATGATTTGCCTTTTCAAATTCAAATCAGCCAATAGAAAAAAGCTTTTATTCTATTGGTTGATTTGAATCTGAAAATGAAAATCAGCCAATATAAATGCAATGTTTCCCTTATATAAAGGGGGTATATTCTGACTCAGATAGTTGTAATAATGATCTATCCCTTGCTGAGACCTCTATGCCTGGCCTGTATAAGAAGATACAATCACTGCAGATAATCCTTGTCAGATAGCTGAACTCACCAATACCTTGTCCATCCACAAAGTTGCTTTATTCTGAATATCAGGTTACAGCAGATATTAAATACAGCAGATGAATGAATGGTTAAAGTATTTTGCGGTCAAAAGATGATACTGATCGTAGATTGCAATGTATTAACATGAGTGCTTGTTACATGAGGCTGTTAGCTGCAGCCATGACACAGGAAAACATCATAAAACTACAAGGGCGGAGCAATACACAAAAAGGAAATGCATAATAAGGTCAGGGGTAAGATACTGGAAAACAGGAGCATTACCAAAAGGTGTCAGTAGATGGCAGTACAGAACAAACACAGGGAAGCCTAGAAAACAATGGCATAAAAATATATGATTTCTTAACTATAACAACATGAACATAACAGAGGATATGTAATATTCTATGCCTCATTGAGGCAGCACACTCCCCGTCTGGCATAATAAATGTCACTATTTAAATCATAACGGAAGTTATGCATAACAATGTAATTTGCAGAGATGTCTTGAAGACCTGAAAGATATAAGGAGAACATACATATAATGCAAAAACAACTATAATATAAGACTTCAAGTTGTGTCAATTAAAGTTCAAGATACTTCCATCTTGAAGTCACAGGAAGAATCCAACAGCATACATAAGTAAGTTCAGTCTCCAAAGGGCAAGAGCAAGATAAGTTCTGTGATTGGTCTGATTAAAGTTTTTATAGTCCCTTGTCTTGCAACTTTCACCTCCACCTTACGCACCTTTCCATCATCACTAGGAATGCTCTTTACATGGGCCATTCGATTCTTTCAGCTTGCTGGTCCTTGAGGAGAACAAGATCTCCAACCTTGATGTTAGGGTTCAGACGTTGCCATTTCCTGTGTCTTTGCAGAGTTGAGAGATACTCCATCTTCCAACGATTCCAGAAGCAGTTGGCAAGGTGTTGTACTCGCTTCCACTGATTGTAGCACAGATTTCCTGTTTTAAAGTCTCCAGGTGGAACAGGAACAGACCCAAGCTTCTGGGTAAGAAGAGTAGCTGGAGTGAGGAGAGTTGGGGCCTCTGGATCTACAGAAACTGGAACAAGTGGTCTTGAATTGATTATGGCAGATGCTTCTGCCAGGAAGGTGGTTAGAATCTCATGGGTGAGTCTTGTGGATTTCAAGTCCATAAGCATGGAGTCCAGTATTTTACGTGTGATGCCTATCATTCTCTCCCAGGAGCCACCCATATGGGAAGAATGAGGAGGATTG
The DNA here is from genome assembly GCF_027579735.1 of Bombina bombina. Lineage (NCBI taxonomy): Eukaryota > Metazoa > Chordata > Amphibia > Anura > Bombinatoridae > Bombina > Bombina bombina. The sequence goes on along the minus strand of NC_069503.1, from coordinate 657,028,446 downwards.
AAAATCCATGTACAGCCCTTTTCAGCTAAAAGGTCTTGAATTGGCCTAGAGTTGAGATGTAGCTCTCGACAGGCTCCAACAAAATTAGTTCCACAGTCAGATCTTAATGTTTTGACTGGTCCTCTGATGGCAAGAAATCGCCTTAGAGCATTTATGAAGCTTGAGGCATCCATATTTTCTATTACTTCAATGTGTACTGCACGCACACTCATGCAAGTGAACAGCACTGCCCATCGTTTGCTATTCGCTTGGCCACCTAGAGTTCTGCGGGCTGTTACCATCCATGGTCCAAAGACATCCAAACCAACATGAGTGAAAGGTGGGTCAGTACTTAACCTGTCAGCTGGCAAATCTGACATTTGTTGTTGCTGATGTTTACCTCTTAGTTTACGGCACTGAACACAGCTATGCAGTGTAGCTGTGATATGTCTTTTTGCTCCTATAATCCAACGGATTATCTGCAGAGCTGACTTGAAAGATGATGGTGTCCTTTAACAAGTCCCACCGTATGCCCAGACTTCTCTGTACGGGTGGAATGTCCATTCCCAGATTTAAGTCTTTAAACCCTGTGGCATGGTCGCCAGGTTGAAAGGCCTTCATAACAGCAACACTATTTGAAGCAATCTTTTGTAGTCTGAGGTTAGCTTCAGAAAAGTATACCTTGTGTCCTTTGGAGCAGATCTATGGCTTCTCCATCTACAGGTAAAGATTTAAGTCCATCGTCGACATAGAAGTCTCTCTCAACGAAGTGTCGAGCATCCACACCATACTCCTTTTCTCCGTCAAGAGCAGTTCTTCGTAAACCGTATGTTGCAACCGCAGGTGAAGGGCTATTTCCGAAAACATGTACCTTCATGCGGTACTCAATCATTTCATTGTCCATGTTGTTGTCACGGTACCACAGAAACCTTAGGAAGTTCCTATGGTCTTCTTGTACAACGAAGCGATGAAACATTTGTTCAATATCAGCAGTTATGGCAACTGGCTCTCTTCTGAACCTCATAAGTACACCTACAAGGTTGTTGGTTAGGTTAGGACCAGTGAGAAGAACATCATTCAGGGATATGCCTTGATGCTTGGCACTGGAGTCGAACACTACCCTGATTTGTTTTGGCTTACGTGGATGATACACTCCGAAGAAAGGCAGGTACCAGCACTCTTGGAGTTTTTGTAGTATTGGAGCTGGTTCGGCATGATCATTGTCAAAGATTCTTTTCATAAAGGTAATGAAATGGTCCTTCATTTCGGGCCTGTTCTTTAGTGTTCGTTGAAGTGAGTTGAATCTGGATAGCGCCTGTTCACGATTGTTTGGGAGTTTGACCCTTGCAGCACGAAAAGGCAATGGTGCAACCCAGTTGTTAGATGCATCCTTGAAGAATTCTTTGTCCATTATTTTGATGAATTCTCTGTCTTCAACTGACAAGGCTATTTTGTTGTCATCACTTGTAGTACAAAACACTGTGGTACCCAGATTGTCGTCACAAAGTATAGGAGTAACATCGGGTATTTGGATGATGTCAGGAGGCTTATCCCTTACCTCATAATGATGAGAGCACTGTTTGAAGTGGGATGCACGGTTATTTCCTAATATGTAAGTTTTGAAGGAGTGGATCTCAGATGACGTACGCATACTATTCAAGCATACATCGCCCACTATCACCCAGCCTAGATCAAGTCTTTGTGCATAAGGGGCATCATCTGGTCCATCGCACTGCTCACGTACTTTATGTACTCTGAGAATGTCTCTTCCTAGCAGGACCAAGATTTCTGCATTCATGTCCATTGCCGGAATCTCATCAACAAGGTGCCTTAAGTGAGGATGGTGATAGGCAGCCTCTGGAGTAGGAATCTCTTCCCTTTTGCCTGGTATCTGGTCACACTCGACTAATGTTGGTAGGGTTATGCCTTCATTTCCTTTGATATGAGAGACCATGAATTCATTGGCCCTTCTGCCAAAGGCCTCTACACGACCAGAACAGGTTCTGAGAGTATACGTTGTTGTATTACCCTCTATGCCGAAGATCTCAAAGAATTTAGGCTTAACCAGGGATCTGTTCATCTATTATAGCATACATTCTAGCAACTTTCTCAGGTTGATCCTGTGGGTAAATCTTGACTAGACATACCTTGGCACAGCATTTGTAGTCTAAGCCTTCTCCACAGACTTCTGTACATGCAGAGGAAACACTCGCTGTGACTGGAGCACGACTTTGTTGCTCCCCGCCATGAATTGAGACAGGGGTGGAGTCAGTTAGCTGCTGTGGGTTGTCTGGAAGTGGAGTAGGATGTATAGCTGAGATAGCTGTAATAATGATCTATCACTTGCTTGCCTGGCCTGTATAAGAAGATACAATCCCTGCAGACAATCCTTGTCAGATAGCTGAACTCACCAATACCTTGTCCATCCACAAAGTTGCTTTATTCTGAATATCAGGTTACAGCAGATATTAAATACAGCAGATGAATGAATGGTTAAAGTATTTTGCGGTCAAAAGATGATACTGATCGTAGATTGCAATGTATTAACATGAGTGCTTGTTACATGAGGCTTTTAGCTGCAGCCATGACACAGGAAAACATCATAAAACTACAAGGGCGGAGCAATACACAAAAAGGAAATGCATAATAAGGTCATGGGTAAGATACTGGAAAACAGGAGCATTACCAAAAGGTGTCAGTAGATGGCAGTACAGAACAAACACAGGGAAGCCTAGAAAACAATGGCATAAAAATATATGATTTCTTAACTATAACAACATGAACATAACAGAGGCTATGTAATATTCTATGCCTCATTGAGGCAGCACAGGGTACCTTGCATTCAAAATACAGTGCATGGATGGTGACCGCATGAAAAGGATGTCAGGGATGAAAGATCTAAAGATAAAAAGAGATAGAAAGATGGACCACCGCTGTCAGGATAGAAGCGGAGTACCGCAGTTTGCTGGATTTCAAGTTTGGTGAGTACCATCTTTGGGGTTTAGTAATATGCTTTTTTTGGTGTGTGTGTATGTTTTTTTTTTTTTTTTTAGAATAGGATTTTTCAGAAGTTTTTTAGAAAGCAAAAGAGCTAAATACCGAACCCAAGGTTTTTTTTTATATAACCATTTTTTTTGCTTATATTTTAGAATGGGGTAGTATTTTTTTGTGAAAAAGTGGTTAATCATTTTAGGGCAATGCCCTAGAAAAAGCTATTGCTATAGTTTATTTTAGTGTTAATATAGTTTTTTTGGGGGGTGGTAGTGTTTTGTTTTGTTTATAAGTGGGTCTTTAATTCTAGAATAGGCATAACTGTATTTTTTTTTGGGGGGGTGGTATTATTATTTTTCTTGCTTTTCTGTAATGGTAGCTTTTTATGTAGTTTTAGTTGTTGGTTTTTTTTTGGTAACTTAGGGGGGGTTTGGTTAGGGTTAGGGTTATTAGGGGGGTTAACTGGTTAGAAGGTTCACATGTTAGTGGGTACTTTGCGATGGTGTTTTGGCGGTTTAGGGGTTAATCATTTAGAGGGTTTTGTTGTGAAGGGGTTGTTGCACTTTAGGGGTTATTAGTGTAGTTGGGTACTTTGCAGCAGACTCGGCTCTTTTAGCATGTTGGGCTAGCATGCAAGTAAAAAAAACTTGTAATGCACACACTACCTGACTTGTACAAAGAGCCAATGTTGAGAGGAGTTAGCATGCGAGCAGGAGCGATAAATAATACTACACTCTTAATTTAGCCCTATGCTATTTGATTAATATAAATTCATACACAATAATTTATGTGTTTAGTACATTTATGTTTAGTTTCTCCCTTAACCCCTTAACGACTCATGTCGTACAGGGTACATCTTACACAAACTGGTCTTTAAAGACCAGTGACGTACTCTGTACAACGTAGGTGTTTAAAGCGGCTGGAAGTGATCCTGATTGCTTCCAGCCACTTTCAAGTTATTGCCGTGAGGCCTCGATATTGAGGCATCATGGCAATACCTTTTCTGGCACACCGATGCAGAGAGGGCCACCCAAAATGGCACCAAATAGTGAGAGGAGGGGGATTTGATAGATGTTGGGGGGGGGGGGCTCAGTGAGGTTGGGTGCTAAGGGGGGATCCTACACAGCTGCATATGTAAATATGCTAAAAAAAATAATTTAAAAATTAAAAGATAGCTTTTATTTTAGTACTGGCAGACTATCTGCCAGTACTTAAGATGATGGGGACAATTGTGGGGTGGGGGAGTGAAGAGAGCTGTTTGGGAGGGATCAGGGGGTGGGATGTGTCAGGTGGGAGGGTGATCCCTACACTAAAGCTAAAATTAACCCTGCAAGCTCCCTACAAGCTACCTATATTAACCCCTTCACTGCTATCCATAATACACGTTTGATGCACAGCGGCATTTGGCGGCCTTCTAATTACCAAAAAGCAACTTCAAAGCCATATATGTCTGCTATTTCTGAACAAAGGGGATCCCAGAGAAGCATTTACAACCATGTGTGTCATAATTGCACAAGCTGTTTCTAAATAATTTCAGTGAGAAACCTAAAATTGTGAAAAATGTTATGATTTTTTTAATTTGATCGCATTTGGCGTTGAAATGGTGGCATGAAATATACCAAGATGGGCCTAGATCAATACTTGGGGTTGTCTACTACACTACACTAAAGCTAAAATTAACCCTAGAAGCTCCCTACATGCTCCCTAATTAACCCCTTCACTGCTGGGCATAATACACGTGTGGTGCGCAGTGGCATTTAGCGGCCTTCTAATTACCAAAAAGCAATGCCAAAGCCATATATGTCTGCTATTTATGAACAAAGGGGATACCAGAGAAGCATTTACAACCATTTATGCCATAATTGCACAAGTTGTTTGTAAATAATTTCAGTGACAAACCTAAAGTTTGTCAAAAAATTTGTGAAAAAGCGAACAATTTTTTTTATTTGATCGCATTTGGCGGTGAAATGGTGGCATGAAATGTACCAAAAAGGACCTAGATCAATACTTTGGGATGTCTTCTAAAAAAACAGAATTTATGCTTACCTGATAAATTACTTTCTCCAACATTGGTGTGTCCGGTCCACGGCGTCATCCTTACTTGTGGGATATTCTCTTCCCCAACAGGAAATGGCAAAGAGTCCCAGCAAAGCTGGTCACATGATCCCTCCTAGGCTCCGCCCACCCCAGTCATTCGACCGACGGACAGGAGGAAATATATATAGGAGAAACCATATGATACCGTGGTGACTGTAGTTAGAGAAAATAATTCATCAGACCTGATTAAAAAACCAGGGTGGGCCGTGGACCGGACACACCGTTGGAGAAAGTAATTTATCAGGTAAGCATAAATTCTGTTTTCTCCAACATTGGTGTGTCCGGTCCACGGCGTCATCCTTACTTGTGGGAACCAATACCAAAGAAGCAAAAGTATCAAATTTGTAAAATTTGGCAAAAGTGTGCAGTGAAGACCAAGTCGCTGCCTTACATATCTGGTCAACAGAAGCCTCGTTCTTGAAGGCCCATGTGGAAGCCACAGCCCTAGTGGAGTGAGCTGTGATTCTTTCAGGAGGCTGCCGTCCGGCAGTCTCATAAGCCAATCGGATAATGCTTTTAAGCCAAAAGGAAAGAGAGGTAGAAGTCGCTTTTTGACCTCTCCTTTTACCAGAATAAACAACAAACAAGGATGATGTTTGTCTGAAATCTTTAGTAGCCTCTAAATAGAATTTTAGAGCACGGACTACGTCCAAATTGTGTAACAAACGTTCCTTCTTTGAAACTGGATTCGGACTCAAAGAAGGTACAACTATCTCCTGGTTAATATTTTTGTTGGAAACAACTTTCGGAAGAAAACCAGGCTTAGTACGCAAAACCACCTTATCTGCATGGAACACCAGATAGGGCGGAGAACACTGCAGAGCAGATAACTCTGAAACTCTTCTAGCAGAAGAAATTGCAACCAAAAACAAAACTTTCCAAGATAATAACTTAATATCTACGGAATGTAAGGGTTCAAACGGAACCCCTTGAAGAACTGAAAGAACTAGATTTAGACTCCAGGGAGGAGTCAAAGGTCTGTAAACAGGCTTGATCCTAACCAGAGCCTGAACAAATGCTTGAACATCTGGCACAGCTGCCAGTCTTTTGTGAAGTAAAACAGATAAAGCAGAGATCTGTCCCTTCAGAGAACTTGCAGATAATCCTTTCTCCAAACCTTCTTGTAGAAAGGATAGAATCTTAGGAATTTTTATCTTGTTTCATGGGAATCCTTTAGATTCACACCAACAGATATATTTTTTCCATATTTTATGGTAAATTTTTCTAGTTACAGGCTTTCTAGCCTGAATCAGAGTATCTATTACAGAATCTGAAAACCCATGCTTTGATAAAATCAAGCGTTCAATCTCCAAGCCGTCAGTTGGAGGGAAACCAGATTCGGATGTTCGAATGGACCCTGAACAAGAAGGTCCTGTCTCAAAGGTAGCTTCCATGGTGGAGCCGATGACATATTCACCAGGTCTGCATACCAAGTCCTGCGTGGCCACGCAGGAGCTATCAAGATCACCGAGGCCCTCTCCTGATTGATCCTGGCTACCAGCCTGGGGATGAGAGGAAACGGTGGGAATACATAAGCTAGGTTGAAGGTCCAAGGTGCTACTAGTGCATCTACTAGGGTCGCCTTGGGATCCCTGGATCTGGACCCGTAGCAAGGAACCTTGAAGTTCTGACGAGACCCCATCAGATCCATGTCTGGAATGCCCCATAATTGAGTTATTTGGGCAAAGATTTCCGGATGGAGTTCCCACTCCCCCGGATGGAATGTCTGACGACTCAGAAAATCCGCTTCCCAATTTTCCACTCCTGGGATGTGGATCGCAGACAAGTGGCAGGAGTGATCCTCTGCCCATTGAATTATCTTGGTCACTTCTTTCATCGCCAGGGAAGTCCTTGTTCCCCCCTGATGATTGATATATGCAACGGTCGTCATGTTGTCTGACTGAAACCTTATGAATTTGGCCTTTGCTAGTTGAGGCCAAGCTCTGAGAGCATTGAATATCGCTCTCAGTTCCAGAATGTTTATCGGGAGAAGAGACTCTTCCCGAGACCATAGACCCTGAGCTTTCAGGGATTCCCAGACCGCGCCCCAGCCCACTAGGCTGGCGTCGGTCGTGACAATGACCCACTCTGGTCTGCGGAAGCTCATTCCCTGTGACAGATTGTCCAGTGTCAGCCACCAACGGAGTGAATCTCTGGTCTTTTGATCTACTTGAATCGTCGGAGACAAGTCTGTATAATCCCCATTCCACTGTCTGAGCATGCACAGTTGTAATGGTCTTAGATGAATTCGTGCAAAAGGAACTATGTCCATTGTTGCAACCATCAATCCTATTACTTCCATGCACTGCGCTATGGAAGGACGAGGAACAGAATGAAGTACTTGACAAGAGCTTAGAAGTTTTGATTTTCTGACCTCTGTCAGAAAAATCCTCATTTCTAAGGAATCTATTATTGTTCCCAAGAAGGGAACTCTTGTTGACGGGGACAGAGAACTTTTTTCTTTGTTCACCTTCCATCCGTGAGATCTGAGAAAGGCTAGGACGATGTCCGTATGAGCCTTTGCTTTTGACAGGGACGACGCTTGAATCAGGATGTCGTCCAAGTAAGGTACTACTGCAATGCCCCTTGGTCTTAGAACCGCTAGAAGGGACCCTAGTACCTTTGTGAAAATCCTTGGAGCAGTGGCTAATCCAAATGGAAGTGCCACAAACTGGTAATGCTTGTCAAGAAAAGCGAACCTTAGGAACTGATGATGTTCCTTGTGGATAGGAATATGTAGGTACGCATCCTTTAAATCCACGGTAGTCATAAATTGATTTTCCTGGATAGTAGGTAGGATCGTTCGAATAGTTTCCATTTTGAACGATGGTACCCTGAGAAATTTGTTTAGGATCTTTAGATCCAAAATTGGTCTGAATGTTCCCTCTTTTTTGGGAACTATGAACAGATTGGAATAAAATCCCATTCTCCTTGTTCTCTTATTGGAACTGGATGTATCACTCCCATCTTTAACAGGTCTTCTACACAATGTAAGAATGCCTGTCTCTTTATTTGGTTTGAAGATAATTGAGACCTGTGGAACCTTCCCCTTGGGGGTAGTTCCTTGAATTCCAGGAGATAACCTTGAGAAACTATTTCTAGCGCCCAAGGATCCTGAACATCTCTTGCCCAAGCCTGAGCAAAGAGAGAAAGTCTGCCCCCCACTAGATCCGGTCCCGGATCGGGGGCTATCCCTTCATGCTGTTTTGGTAGCAGTGGTAGGCTTCTTGGCCTGCTTACCCTTGTTCCAGCCTTGCATTGGCTTCCAGGCTGGTTTGGGTTGTGAAGTATTACCCTCTTGCTTAGAGGATACAGAATTAGAGACTGGTCCGTTTCTGCGAAAGGGACGAAAATTAGGCTTATTATTAGCCTTAAAAGACCTATCCTGTGGGAGGGCGTGGCCCTTTCCCCCAGTGATGTCTGAAATAATCTCTTTCAAATCAGGTCCAAATAATGTTTTACCTTTGAAAGGAATGTTAAGCAATTTTGTCTTGGAAGACACATCCGCTGACCAAGACTTTAGCCAAAGCACTCTGCGCGCCACGACAGCAAACCCTGAATTTTTCGCCGCTAATCTAGCTAATTGCAAAGCGGCATCTAAAACAAAAGAGTTAGCCAATTTAAGTGCTTGAACTCTGTCCATAACCTCCTCATATGAAGATTCTTTACTGAGCGATTTTTCTAGTTCCTCGAACCAGAAACACGCTGCCGTAGTGACAGGAACAATGCATGAAATTGGTTGTAGAAGGTAACCTTGCTGTACAAAAATCTTTTTAAGCAAACCCTCTAATTTCTTATCCATAGGATCTTTGAAAGCACAACTATCTTCGATAGGAATAGTAGTGCGTTTGTTTAGAGTAGAAACCGCCCCCTCGACCTTGGGGACTGTCTGCCATAAGTCCTTTCTGGGGTCGACTATAGGAAATAATTTCTTAAATATAGGGGGGGGGACAAAAGGTATGCCGGGCCTTTCCCACTCTTTATTTACTATGTCCGCCACCCGCTTGGGTATAGGAAAAGCGTCGGGGGGCACCGGAACCTCTAGGAACTTGTCCATCTTACATAATTTCTCTGGAATGACCAAATTGTCACAATCATCCAGAGTAGATAACACCTCCTTAAGCAGTGCGCGGAGATGTTCTAATTTAAATTTAAATGTCACAACATCAGGTTCAGCTTGATGAGAAATTTTTCCTGAATCTGAAATTTCTCCATCAGACAAAACCTCCCTCATGGCCCCTTGAGATTGGTGTGAGGGTATGTCAGAACAGTTATCATCAGCGTCCTCTTGCTCTTCAGTGTTTAAAACAGAGCAATCGCGCTTTCTCTGATAAGTAGGCATTTTGGATAAAAGATTTGCTATGGAGTTATCCATTACAGCCGTTAATTGTTGCATGGTAATAAGTATTGGCGCACTAGATGTACTAGGGGCCTCCTGTGTGGGCATAACTGGTGTAGGCACAGTAGGGGATGATGTAGTATCATGTTTACTCCCCTCATTTGAGGAATCATCTTGGGCAATATCATTATCTGTTGCATTAATGTCCTTACTTTGTTTGGACACTATGGCACAATTATCACATAAATTTAAATGGGGAGACACATTGGCTTTCATACATATAGATCATAGCTTATCTGATGGTACAGACATGTTAAACAGGCTTAAACTTGTCAACAAAGCACAAAAAACGTTTTAAAATAAAACCGTTACTGTCACTTTAAATTTCAAACTGAAAACACTTTATTACTGAATATGTGAAAAAGTATGAAGGAATTGTTCAAAATTCACCAAAATTTCACCACAGTGTCTTAAAGCATTAAAAGTATTGCACACCAAATTTCAGAGCTTTAACCCTTAAATTAACGGAACCGGAGCCGTTTTTACATTTAACCCCTATACAGTCCCAGAATGAGGCTCTGATGAGGCTCTGTCTATAATTAGAAAGGCCCCCATCTGAAAAAGGTGCCTTCCGTTTTTCTAAACGTTCCCCAAGATTATAATACCAATAATTAGTTAGAATCTGCATAATATGCCTAGTAAAGCAATTGTTTTAGCCCAGAAAAATGTCTACCAGTTTTTAAGCCCTTTTTGAAGCCCTTTATTCTTTTATGTTTAACTAAGAAAATGGCTTACCGGTCCCCATGAGGGGAAATGACAGCCTTCCAGCATTACATGGTCTTGTTAGAAATATGGCTAGTCACACCTTAAGCAGAAAAGACTGCTAACTGTTTCCCCCAACTGAAGTTACTTCATCTCAACAGTCCTGTGTGGAAACAGCAATCGATTTTAGTTACTGTCTGCTAAAATCATCTTCCTCTTACAAACAGAAATCTTCATCCTTTTCTGTTTCAGAGTAAATAGTACATACCAGCACTATTTTAAAATAACAAACACTTGATAGAAGAATAAAACTACATTTAAACACCAAAAAACTCTTAACCATCTCCGTGGAGATGTTGCCTGTGCAACGGCAAAGAGAATGACTGGGGTGGGCGGAGCCTAGGAGGGATCATGTGACCAGCTTTGCTGGGACTCTTTGCCATTTCCTGTTGGGGAAGAGAATATCCCACAAGTAAGGATGACGCCGTGGACCGGACACACCAATGTTGGAGAAAATATATACATGTCAATGTATACTCAGGAATTCCTGAAAGATATCAGTGTTCCAATATAACAAGCGCTAATTTTGAAAAAAAAAAGTGGTTTGGAAATAGCAAAGTGCTACTTGTACTTATTGCCCTATAACTTGCAAAAAAAAGCAAAGAACATGTAAACATTGGGTATTTCTAAACTCAAGACAAAATTTAGAAACTGTTTAGCATGGGTGTTTTTTGGTAGTTGTAGATGTGTAACATATTTTGGGGGTCAAAGTTAGAAAAAGTGTGTTTTTTTCCATTTTTTCCTCATATTTTAAATATTTTTTTATAGTAAATTATAAGATATGATGAAAATAATGGTATCTTTAGAAAGTCCATTTAATGGCGAGAAAAATGTTATATAATATGTGTGGGTACAGTAAATGAGTAAGAAGAAAATTACAGCTAAACACAAACACAGCAGAAATGTAAAAATAGCCCTGGTCCTTAAAGGAACATTAAACCCAACATTTTTCTTTCGTGATTCAGACAGAGAATACAATTTTAAACAACATTCCAATTTACTTCTATTATCTAATTTGCTTTATTCTTTAGATATCCTTTGCTAAAGAAATAGCAATGCACATGGGTGAGCCAATCACATGAGGCATCTATGTGCAGCCACCAATCAGCAGCAACTGAGACTATCTAGATATGCTTTTCAGGAAAGAATATCAAGAGATTGAAGCAAATTAGATAATAGAAGTAAATTAGAAAGTTGTGTAAAATGGTATTCTCTATCTGAATAATGAGATAAAACATTTGAGTTTTTTGTCCCTTTAAGGGAAAGAAATTGAAAAATGGCCTTGTCCTTAAGGGGTTAAGTGGGGAACCCTGTAGCATTTTTCCATGGTGTCTCTGTGGTGTGGAGGCAAGAGATGTTCAGGTTTTATTTTACAGTCACCTTTTTATAGCTATGCAGCATCAATTTAAAGTGCTTCAACATTTGGGTATCATGTTCATATAAAGCTGAATTTTAGCTAACTTAGCTGTAATTTAGCTGACTGGAAAATCAGATCGACCATTCTTAAACACATTTTTTCTTATTCCAAGGAACTGTCCTTTAAGCATTTTGTTTCTCCATCTAGTTTAGATGTCTATAAGTAGAATTAATATAACAACAATGCATTATTTTTAAATAAATTTACTGTATTCTGTCTACAATATCAAATGTTAAGACTAAAAAATAATGTTCTTTACTTATCTGTCGAGTGAGTTTAAACTTTATATCATTATTATTCAAGCAGGAAAACATTTTTAGACTTTCTTCATAAACTATCCATGAGATTATTTTTTGTTTTATTTTAAATGGGTTGATAGATAGGAGCAGGTGTGATTATCAGTATTTGAATAAGCTCCAATGATTTTTTACAAATTGCAAATGACTGTCATTGATGTGTTTTTTTTTAAATCCTTTTATATGTTTTACTCATACTGTTTTGACCCTAAAATAATTATTTGAAAGCACCTAAATGGTACTTGTGAACTCTTATCTTTGTATGCAACCTTTAATGCTATATGAACAGTATTATTTGTATCCTAAACAAAAAAAAATGTTCTGCATGCAGGTTACAAGATTCATTCTAGGTAATTTGTCTTTCATTTGCTTCAAGGACCTGGTTATAACCCATTTATAACTTGCATAAATAATGGCTGTTTTTATTTGATTTTGGAAGCAATCTCTAAGCCCTGATGCAAGGAGATAATCAGAACATGCTGACTTTTGCATCTTATGAATAGTGATGTCGCGAATAGTTTGCTGGCGAATAGTTCCCGGCAAACATAGCTTGTTCGCCGCGATGTTCGTTCCGCCTCCTATTTGTCATCATTGAGTAAACTTTGACCCTGTATCTCACAGTCTGCAGACACATTTCAGCCAATCAGCAGCAGACACTCCCTCCCAGACCCTCCCAGCTCCTGGACAGCAGCCATTTTAGATTAATTCTGATCCTGCATTCTTAGTGAGAGGAGGGATAGTGTAGCTGCTGCTGATTTTATAGGGAAATTCATAGCTAGGCTAGTGTATTCAGTGTCCACTACAGTCCTGAAGGACTCATTTGATCTCTGCTGTAAGGACAGCACCTCAAAAAGCCCTTTTTAGGGCTAGAACATCTTTTTTTTTTTTTTTTTTGCCTGTGTAATTTTGACTGTGAAACATCAGTCTGCTAGTGTAATCTAATTGTAGTTGCCTGTCTGCCAGCGTGTGTGCCAGGCCAACTTGCTAAGTGCCACCACTCATATTTGTTATAACAGTAGTGTAAATATTTAAAAAAAAAATCTTTTTTGACTGTGAAACATCAGTCTGCTAGTGTAATCTAATTGCAGTTGCCTGCCTGCCAGCATGTGTGCCAGGTCCACTTGCCAACTAGTGCCACCAATCATATTTGTTATAAAAGTAGTGTAAATATTAAAAAAAAATCTTTTTTGACTGTGGAACATCAGTCTGTTAGTGTAATCTAATTGCAGTTGCCTGCCTGCCAGCGTGTGTGCCAGGCCCACTTGCCAACTAGTGCCACCAATCATATTTGTTATAACAGTAGTGTAAATATTTAAAAAAAAATCTTTTTTGACTGTGAAACATCAGTCTGCTAGTGTAATCTAATTGCAGTTGCCTGCCTGCCAGCGTGTGTGCCAGGCCCACTTGCCAAGTTAGTGCCACCACTCATATTTGTTGTAACAGTAGTGTAAATATTTAAAAAAAAAAAACTTTTTTGACTGTGAAACATCAGTCTGCTAGTGTAATCTAATTGCAGTTGCCTGCCTGCCAGCATGTGTGCCAGGCCCACTTGCCAAGTTAGTGCCACCAATCATATTTGTTATAACAGTAGTGTAAATATTTAAAAAAAACTTTTTTGACTGTGAAACATCAGTCTGCTAGTGTAATCTAATTGCAGTTGCCTGCCTGCCAGCGTGTGTGCCAGGCCCACTTGCCAACTAGTGCCACCAATCATATTTGTTATAACAGTAGTGTAAATATTAAAAAAAAATCTTTTTTGACTGTGAAACATCAGTCTGCTAGTGTAATCTAATTGCAGTTGCCTGCCTGCCAGCGTGTGTGCCAGGCCCACTTGCCAAGTTAGTGCCACCACTCATATTTGTTGTAACAGTAGTGTAAATATTTAAAAAAAAAAACTTTTTTGACTGTGAAACATCAGTCTGCTAGTGTATTCTAATTGCAGTTGCCTGCCTGCCAGCGTGTGTGCCAGGCCCACTTGCCAAGTTAGTGCCACCACTCATATTTGTTGTAACAGTAGTGTAAATATTTTAAAAAAAACTTTTTTGACTGTGAAACATCAGTCTGCTAGTGTAATCTAATTGCAGTTGCCTGCCTGCCAGCATGTGTGCCAGGCTCACTTGCCAACTAGTGCCACCACTCATATTTGTTGTAACAGTAGTGTAAATATTTAAAAAAAAACTTTTTTGACTGTGAAACATCAGTCTGCTAGTGTAATCTAATTGCAGTTGCTTGCCTGCCAGCGTGTGGAATGGGACATGGCTAGCTTGGTATCCAACCTTTTGCAAATGGGGAGTTTGTGGTTGTGCAAATGGACTGTTTGCGGTTGTTTGTGGTGTGTTACAGGGACAGTCTAGGCCAAAATAAACTTTCATGATTCAGATAGAGCATGTAATTTTAAACAATTTTCCAATTTACTTTTATCACCAATTTTGCTTTGTTCTCTTGGTATTCTTAGTTGAAAGCTTAACCTAGGAGGTTCATATGCTAATTTCTTAGACCTTGAAGCCCACCTCTTTCAGATTGTATTTTAACAGTTTTTCACCACTAGAGGGTGTTAGTTCACGTATTTCATATAAATAACACTGTGCTCATGCACAAGAAGTTATCTGGGAGCAGGCACTGATTGGCTAGACTGCAAGTCTGACAAAAGAACTGAAAAAAGGGGCAGTTTGCAGAGGCTTAGATACAAGATAATCACAGAGGTTAAAAGTATATTATTATAAATGTGTTAGTTATGCAAAACTGGGAAATGGGTAATAAAGGGATTATCTATCTTTTAAAACAATAAAAATTCTGGTGTAGACTGTACCTTTAAATGGGGAGTTTGGTCTGTCACTGTGAAGCGGGCGTAACCCTTACACTACATGATCGATACATCATACCTGATGTTTTAAAGCACGTTATTCCAAACAATTTAGGAATGTTAGGTGATTTATGCCCTTTATGGCTTAAAACCAGACTCTGCATCAACTATGTAATTTTCCATGGGAGTTTTGCCATGATTAACCCTCCGGTATGCCACAGTCCAGGTGTTAGTCCCCTTGAAACAACTTTTACATCACTATTGTGGCCAGAAAGAGTACCTGTTGGTTTTAAAGTTCGCCAACCTATTGAAGTCTATGGTGGTTCACCCAGTTCGCCGGTTTGCGAACAGTTGCAGAAGTTCGAGTCCACCGTTCGTGAACTGAAATTTTTAGTTTTGCGACATCACTACTTATGAACTGGGTCAGTGATACACTGATTGCACTGCTTGAAAACCAGAGTAAAAAGGTAAGTCTGGCTAATCCCATATGGACTAAACGAAATGGATGGCGCTGGTCTTGCAGAATAGTTAGTTTCTAATGATAGATAGAAATGGACTTGATGTGCAAGTTTAATCTGTTGCAATAATGTGCAATATACTCACTCCTTAAGTAATGTGAGTCCTGCTTCTATGGTATATCCCTCTGCGGTATGTCCCTCTCCAAAGGAAACAACAAGGTGGTTTTCAACAGGGCTGGAAAAGGATTAGAACCTCATCAGCAGTAAAGTAATAACTTAAGTTGAAAAAACAAGTAGTAACTTACTTATCCAAAAAAGCAAGTCCGGCTCGTCACAGAAGAAGTGATTCAAATGTAAGAGATAAAAAAGGGGTTTATTGTAGCTCTACGCGTTTCAACGCTCAAGCGTCTTTTTCAAGAGCAGTAAAAGACAATAAAAACAAGTAACAATTTGTATAATGCTGTGACAATGTAGCCGGATTTTATACAGGTGTATCGATGTTCCAATTTCCTGTCTGTGGCAGGAAATTGGACTCACATGAAACAGAAATGCAATTTCTAACTGAATGTTTAGGCCCAACCTTATTCTTAACATTGTTAAATCCTTTTATGTCGCTCAATTAAAATTTAAAAATGTAATATTTTGTATTTGGTTCGGCATAAACATGTACAATAGGAAATGACCAATCAGTGAATTCTTTCGAATTTTCATCCAATAGAAAGACAGAGTTGAATTGAGTCCCCATTCGAGTATTCTTTTAGTTTAGGTTCCCTTTTAGGTCCGCTTTAAAGTCACGTGATTCTTTTAGCCAATCCCATGATGTTAAAAGTTCTCCACTGATCTATGACGTCGTGTGGGCTCGTTAGTCACGTGTTATTTCTGACCAATCTGTAAGAACGTCCTTTCTCGTGGCTTTAACCAAATGTGCCGATATGAGGATTTAAGACTTAACATTCTATGAATAGAAAAAACAGAGAAGCGGCAGTATCCATTCCAATCACATATAATGACAAAATGGTTGCATTTTATCTGGCAATTTTGCGGCAACTTTAAAAATACATACATCTCAATGACATAAAAAGTTTGTGCAATGATGTTTACACTATAAGGACTTTGAAACATGTTAAAGACGGCAATATCAATTCTAATCACATAAAAAGAACTTTGCGAAGTTTTATTTATAATATAAAACCTTTTAAGAGAGTTAAAGAGAGCGGCAGTGTCCGTTCTGCTCACATATGGAGAAGAATAATGACCTTATATCTAACGGTTTTTATCTGAAAAAATGTTAGATTTTATTTTGCCAGCCATAGATTTCATGTTGACCCATAATTTTTTCTGGTTTAATGACTCACAATATCTACAAATTTGTGGTACCGCCATGGGCACCAGGTTCGCCCCCAGCTACGCCAACATTTACATGGACCATTTTGAACATCTATACGTATGGTCCAATGACGTAGCTGGGGCGAACCTGGTGACATGGCGGAGGTACATCGACGATGTCCTCTGTATCTGGAGGGGAAACATAGAAAACTGCCAACAATTTGTTAATGATTTAAATAAAAATGACATGAACATCATATTGACCCCAGAAATAAATAATACCAAAGCAATCTTTTTAGATTTGTCTATCACAACCATTGATGGACATATACATACAAAAACACACTTTAAGGAATGTGATGCAAATACATACATTCAACATGACAGTCAACATCATCCATCATGGTTAAAGGCTATCCCTAGAGGACAATTCCAACGCATTAGGAGAAATTGTGATAGAATAGAAGATTACGAGGAACAATCATTACTACTTAAAAAGAGATTCTTGGAAAAAGGTTACTCTTCAAGCAGTCTTGAAGCAGATAGACAATTAATCAAAAATCAGGATCGTAATTTCATTTTGGCAAAACATAAAATCACTACAAATAAACAATCCTCTTTCCCCAGATTCATTACAACATTTAATTCAGGGCACCATCAAATTAATAAAATCATCAAAAAACATTGGCACATTTTACATAATGATGAATTCTTAAGTAAAACTATACCTATTAAACCTCAAATCACATATAGAAGAGGCAGTAACTTTAAACAAAAGTTGGCCCCTTCTTTAATTAAAGGTATGGCCCCCAAACCGCCTTTAAGTATATCTAACTTACAAGGTTTCTATACATGTGGAAAATGTAAAGGTTGTAATTACACAAAAAGAACTCATAAATCTTTTACTTCCTTTGTAACAGGCAAAACCTATATAATCAAACATTTCATTACATGCAAGACTCAAAATGTTATATATTTATTGCAATGTAACTGTCAGATCCAATATTTAGGACAAACTACCAGATTTCTCAAGACCCGTATTTTAGAACACCTTAATAAAATAGAGAAGAGACATGAGGATCATGGTGTCCCTTTACACTGCAATACTTGTACCAAATTCGATTTTAAGAATTTTTCATGGATAGGAATAGAGAAGGTAACCACTCACTGGAGAGGAGGACATTTAGAAGATGAGTTAAATAAGAGAGAATTATGGTGGATTCACACACTAAGAACTTACAACCATTGGGGGCTAAATAAAGACATTCAAATAGCAGCCTTTATCTAAACTAGTTCTACTAGGGATTCGAGAATCTTTAAATATATTCAAATATATGAAGTAATCGTTTACCACTATCAATAGTTCATCGGTTAATTATTGAGTCCACACATATCATTATTATTATTATTGAGTCCACACACTTTAACCTTTATATTTTTATTTTTATTTTTATTTTATTTCACTTTAGTCATTTTTAATTTAAGCACATTATGGATGTAAATATCCATAAAAGTAAGCAAGATAATTTTTTTCACAAACTGTAACTCACAATTTATTTTTAGATAATGTTAGGAAAATAACAATTTTTTACTATCAAATTATGGATGTAAATATCCATAAAAGTAAGTAAGAGAATTTTCACATCTATAACTCACAATCTACATTCTATATAAGTTATGAAAATAATAATTCCTCTCACACTAAATTTAAACTAAATAGCACCAAATATTTAATACCTTTAAACCACACACATAACTTCACAAAGTTTAAATATTCTTTAATGTGGTTACTTTTTCATGCTATTGTGATGTTTTTATTCCTACAAATTTCCTGTAAAACCGTTAGATATAAGGTCATTATTCTTCTCCATATGTGAGCAGAACGGACACTGCCGCTCTCTTTAACTCTCTTAAAAGGTTTTATATTATGAATAAAACTTCGCAAAGTTCTTTTTATGTGATTAGAATTGATATTGCCGTCTTTAACATGTTTCAAAGTCCTTATAGTGTAAACATCATTGCACAAACTTTTTATGTCATTGAGATGTATGTATTTTTAAAGTTGCCGCAAAATTGCCAGATAAAATGCAACCATTTTGTCATTATATGTGATTGGAATGGATACTGCCGCTTCTCTGTTTTTTCTATTCATAGAATGTTAAGTCTTAAATCCTCATATCGGCACATTTGGTTAAAGCCACGAGAAAGGACGTTCTTACAGATTGGTCAGAAATAACACGTGACTAACGAGCCCACGCGACGTCATAGATCAGCGGAGAACTTTTAACATCATGGGATTGGCTAAAAGAATCA
Organism: Bombina bombina; assembly: GCF_027579735.1. Lineage (NCBI taxonomy): Eukaryota > Metazoa > Chordata > Amphibia > Anura > Bombinatoridae > Bombina > Bombina bombina. Next base: position 657,009,605 of record NC_069503.1, on the reverse strand, counting down.
CGTGACTTTAAAGCGGACCTAAAAGGGAACCTAAACTAAAAGAATACTCGAATGGGGACTCAATTCAACTCTGTCTTTCTATTGGATGAAAATTCGAAAGAATTCACTCATTGGTCATTTCCTATTGTACATGTTTATGCCGAACCAAATACAAAATATTACATTTTTAAATTTTAATTGAGCGACATAAAAGGATTTAACAATGTTAAGAATAAGGTTGGGCCTAAACATTCAGTTAGAAATTGCATTTCTGTTTCATGTGAGTCCAATTTCCTGCCACAGACAGGAAATTGGAACATCGATACACCTGTATAAAATCCGGCTACATTGTCACAGCATTATACAAATTGTTACTTGTTTTTATTGTCTTTTACTGCTCTTGAAAAAGACGCTTGAGCGTTGAAACGCGTAGAGCTACAATAAACCCCTTTTTTATCTCTTACATTTGAATCACTTCTTCTGTGACGAGCCGGACTTGCTTTTTTGGATAAGTAAGTTACTACTTGTTTTTTCAACTTAAGTTATTACTTTACTGCTGATGAGGTTCTAATCCTTTTCCAGCCCTGTTGAAAACCACCTTGTTGTTTCCTTTGGAGAGGGACATACCGCAGAGGGATATACCATAGAAGCAGGACTCACATTACTTAAGGAGTGAGTATATTGCACATTATTGCAACAGATTAAACTTGCACATCAAGTCCATTTCTATCTATCATTAGAAACTAACTATTCTGCAAGACCAGCGCCATCCATTTCGTTTTGTCTATTGCTTATACAGTCCTTGGGGAGAGACTGAGGAAGGGCAGCGGTCACTTCATTTAATAAGGAGAGTATTGTTTTTTAGCACATTGTGTTGAGCATATTTGTTTTTTGTTAACATCTATTTGTTTGCCACACACATTTTTGTATAATCCCATATGGGGCACAAATTTAAATTGAATTTAAAGTGTAAATTAGAACATAGTGCATCACTCATATCATTTCCTTACCCTTTCTTAGCTGCTAAAAAAAAGAGGGCGTTCCAGAAGGGTTTGAAATTTAGACCTTTGGAATGTATACAGGGAATGTGAAGCTGGAAAATATGTGGGGGATGTTCAAGAGGGAATTGATAAGTGTAAAGCTGAACAGATTTCTTCTAGCTAAAATGCTTACTGCCTGCAATCCCTGGGAATACAAATAAACAGTGCTGGAAATTCACTCATAAAATTGTTTCCCTTGTTTAAGAATAAACACCATAATTTGCATTTTCTTTTGTTAGAGCAACAAATAATTCAGAGTAAAAAAAATTAAGGAAAAAGAAATTGAACTAAAATATATTACCCACTAGACTTCTAAAATGCCTTTCTTTAAAGAAAATAAATCTGCTGGTACCCCTAGCAAAACCCTGACCTGTATGGAACCGTTGCAATAAAACTTATTAAAAAATAAATACTGGAGGGGTTATTTTTTAGAAAGATGTAATTTGGAACAAAATAAAGATATTATTGAGGTCTAGAAAGAGTAATGTGAACCGTCATATTTTGGAGACTAAATGCTTAGATTTAGAGGTAAAAAAAGTTACTATTAAAACATTAGAAAACAAATAATAAAAAAATAGCAAGTTTTTATAAATATTTGGACTACAAGATAATTTATGATGAAACAACCCTGTATCATGCAGACCCATTTCCTATTCACTCTGATTTGATTGAAACAGGGCCTAAGAAAACTAGATATTTAATTGATAGTTCTACTGCTTGATGCTTTCAAAATGTTTTATGTATTAATTATATTGTAAATTAATAATCCCTGGTTGCCTAATAAGGAGAATATGACCTGTACACACATTCTCAACCTAAAGCTGTGAGAAATATATGAGGCGGATCTGAGCTAAAATTGTGGAAGGTAGAAGGTTTGAGGGTAAAAGATTTTATAGTACCTAGAAAAATGTGTCAATTAATTTATATATCAAAATACTTGCTGAATATGCAGTGTCTAATTATAAAACTTTACAAAATAAATTAGTATAATTTGCAATTGTAATAAAGTGTTTGAGCATTATAAAAATAAATTTTAAGCACATATTAATATATAATGTTAAAAAAATAGTTAATTGCCAACTCAAATTTTGTATTATCTATAACAGGGTTGGTTGATAAAGGAGAGGGTAAGATGAGTAAGAGCAAGTTAAAGGGACATTCCAGTGAAAATGTAAATGCACGTAGATGAATTACATCTTTGAGTAGTAACATATTTGCAATATACATGTATTGGCAAAAATGCTTCTAGTAAACGTTTTCACTGTTTAAGTGTTATAATTTTTCTAGATACGTGCATGTGAAGCACAGCTAGATATTCTCAGTGCACCCGCATTTTATATACTGCCGCTGTTCAGAGTGCCATTTTTGTATCAGGTTTGTATCATGTCAGTAATTAACAAATTGAGTCATTATCAGATGGTACAAATGGTACAAACACCATAGGCTCTCTGAGCAAGTGCTCTGTTTAAAATGCTGGTGCACGGTGCATACTTAAATATACTTTTGAAACAGCTACAGCTTTTTTTAGAAGCATTTTTGCTAATACATGTGTTTTTAACAAAGTAGCTATAAGTTGGAGGACAGCTCTGACTATTAAGGATAAAATCGTGAGAAGTCACTTTGTGAAACATATAAACTGCAGGAAAGACAATCTGAAGGGCACGTATCCTTGTGGTGCATGCAAGTACTGACCCTACATACGAAATGTAGACTATGTAGACTATGGGATATTGTTCTCACACTCCCTTCTTACACTAGGGATACCATTAATGTGCTGAGTAAAATCAAGGAAATGGTGCTAGATGAACACACTTTACTGGCAACATGTGATGTAGATTATTTATACACGTCAATTGAACACGTGTGGGACTGCCATGCCATGGAGTATTTTTTTAAAATGGAGTCATCCGAATGTATCCCCAAAAACAAATATGTAATATATTCATTAAAATTTATACTCAGTCACAATACCTTTGTGTTCAAAGAAAAGAAATTTCTTCAGATTTGCAGTTCCGCCATGGGGACAGCATGTGCCCCCACATATGCCAACATATATCTAGACTGGTGGGAATGTGAATTTGTCTTTGGTGAACCTATACAGGAATATGCTTAGGTATATAGATTATATTTTTTGTTCTATGGAAGGGGAGGAGAACCTTTTCAAACAGTTTGTGAATGAATTGAATTTGAATGATCTCAACCTGAGACTAACCTATGAGATTAGTTACGATAGAGTAACATTTCTAGATCTAAGTATCTCCAGAGATATGTTTGGAAAAGTACAAACAGACCTGTTCAGAAAAGAGATAGCAATTAATTAAATTCTAAACTACCAAAGTGCACACCAAGTTTTCAAATTATCAAGAGCCGAATGGCTCTTGATCCCCCTGTTTTAGCATGAACCTTCAGGCTTGCTGGAAACAGCGGCCTCTGAGCAGCGGACAGAAATCAACCAAATCGAATCCGATTGGGTAAATTGACACCCCCTGCTTGCGTCCGCAAATCTGCAGGGGGCGGCATTGCACAATCAGTTCACTAGAACTGCTTGTTCAATGCTAAATGCTGACAGCGTATGCTGTTGGTATTCAGCGATGTCTGGAGGACATGATCATGTCTGCCAGACATTAGTAAATCGGCAAAATTTACATTAGTAAATTAGTAAAAACCCTGTATATATACTAAAAATGCCATACCAAGAGCTGATTACTTTGGGGCAATGCCCCGCAAAAAAAGCCCTTTTAAGGGCCGGTAATAGAGCTGATTACTTTTGTAATTTATTATAGGGTAGGGAATTTTATTTTTTGGGTGGGCTTTTTTATTTTATTAGGGGGCTTAGATTAGGTGTACTTAGATTAAATTCTTGTAATTTTTTTTTTTTTTGTAATTTAGTGTTTGTTTTTTGTAATATAGTTTAGTTTATTTAATTTTATTTTATTTTAGAAAATTGTATTTAATTTATTTAATTAATTTATTGATAGTGTAGTGTTAGGTGTATTTGTAACTTAGGTTAGGATTTATTTTACAGGTAATTTTATTTTGTAATTATTTTAACTAGGTAGCTATTAAATAGTTATTAACTATTTAATAGCTATTGTACCTAGTTAAAATAAATACAAAGTTGACTGTAAAATAAAAATAAATCATAAAATAGCTACAATGTAACTATTAGTTATATTGTATCTATCTTATGGTTTATTTTATAGGTAAGTATTTAGTTTTAAATAGGAATAATTTATTTAATTATAGTAAATTTATTTTCGTTTAATTTAAATTATATTTAACTTAGGGGAGTAGGGTTAGGGTTAGACTTAGGTTTAGGGGTTAATAAATTTATTATAGTAGCGGCGAAGTTGGGGCGGGAGATTAGGGGTTAATAATTGTAGGTTGGTTGTGGCGATGTTAGGGAGGGCAGATTAGGGGTTAATAAAATTTATTATAGTGTTTGCGAGGCGGGAGTGCAGCGGTTTAGGGGTTAATACATTTATTATAGTGGCGGCGATGTCCGGTCGGCAGATTAGGGGTTAAATAATTTTATTATAGTGTTTGCGATGTGGGGTGGGGGTCGGTTTAGGGGTTCATAGGTAGTTTATGGGTGTTAGTGTACTTTGTAGCACTGTAGTTAAGAGCGTTATGTTCCGGCGTTAGCCCATAAAACTCTTAACTACTGACTTTTAAATGCGGTTGGAGTCTTGGAGGTAGAGGCTCTACCGCTCACTTTCTCCAAGACTTGTAATACCAGCGTTAGGCAAATCCCATTAAAAAGATAGGATACGCAATTGACGTAAGGGGATTTGCGGTAGCCTCGAATCGCAGAAGAAAAGTGAGCAGTGAGCCTCTTCCTGTCAGACTCATAATACAAGCGTTAGGTAAAAAGCAGCATTGGGACATCTCAACACTGCTTTTTAAGGCTAACGCAAAACTCCTAATCTAGGCATATGGATCTTAAAAAGAGACTCAAAGATAGAGAATACCCTAACAGTGTCCTAACAGTGTCCTACGGAGGCATTACCACAGAGCACTACATATCCCAAGATCTTGAACTACTAATACCCAAACAGAGACCTAAGTCTGATGGGAAAGTAAGATTCATTGGTACTTACAATGATGAACACAAAGAAAACACAAGTATTTTAAACAAAAATTTACACATGTTACATACAGATGATGATATGGCCAAAAGTGTTCGTAACAAAGTGGCTATAAGTTGGAGGAGAGCTCTGATTATTAAGGATAAAATCATGAGAAGTCACTTTGTGAAACATGTAAACTGTAGGAAAGACAATCTGAAGGGCACAAATCCATGTGGTGCATGCAAGTACTGACCCTACATACGAAATGTGAGAGAGATAAATATCTTTCCACATGGTATAAGGTATAAGAATGAGGTATATAATTGCAGAACTAAAAATGCCATATACTGTTTGTAGTGTCCCTGCAATAAAAAGTATCTAGGTATGTCCTCAAGAGAGTTCAGGATAAGACTTGGGGAACATTTGGGAAATATTAGGAATGCAAAGAAGGACCTGGAGAGGGATAAGAAAATCACACCAGATTTGACATGCTGAATCTTACAAAAAAAATCAAACTAGGCATTAGAAGTAGAAATATGGAAACAGCAATTCTAAATGCAGAGCCAAAATGGATTTTCTGGCTTCAATGTATGGCCCCCTTTTGGAATGAATGAAAAAATTTCATCTTACACTACCTATAGGGAGGGGGTGATTTTGAATGAAGTGTTGCTGTCAATAATCCCTACTAAAAGGCAAATGTACACATAGTATACACCATTACATGATGGGGAAATTAAGTAATGAAAATATTAACATCATACAATTGTATACATAAGTTCAATGTAATAAATAAGAGGACATGTATATATGTCCTGAGAGCAAGTATTTAATGGGCAATAGGATGATGGTAATGTCAAGTTTTGGTGTCAATAAATGTTACCCCTAAGACAATATGTATTGGGAACATAATATGTGTAATCAGGATTAAAGATATTGATCAGTATTCTTATAATACTCGGTGTGAACCAGTTCCCGAAAATACATGATCATTACACATAGAGCGTAGTAACCACCTTGACAGAAGTGCTAAGTGGGTTTGGCTAAAGGACGGTACAGGAAGATCCATATTGGCCACAGAATACACACCCCTCTCTTGTAATAGGTTGATACTATGAATGTACATAGAAGGAATACCCCTATGTGGGAGTCGCTTTTAGATTGGCTGAAGTGTCTGTGTGATGTTCCCTCTGAACAGAAATAGATTGGTTTTCGATATTTTAAATAGTTTTGGAACAGGGCAGCTGGCGCCATTGATAAAGCAGTGGCGAAACATGTGTCAGGCGTTCACACTGCCCTCCTGCATATGCTAAAGTTTTTGCTATACTTAGCCCATAATACGGCAAGTGGAACCACTAATCCAGTAATTGAGGCTTTTATAGAGGATACAGCATGGGAATACACAGTTTTCTTCGGCCAGGGATTAGATTAGACAGGCCTTTTTGGCAAATGAGATTACAACAGGGAATTTTTGTACTCTCAGTACACTGGCCGATGGGGATAATTACCCATATTGTGCTGATCCTATTGCTTTAGGACATAATAGTGGTTTCCACCCTTAATTAGGGTGATACGGTTGTTATATGCAGGAAGGCAGTCTTGTATAAGTGTGTTTTTTATATATTTTTACAATTGTGATGTGAATCATGTTTAATTATTATTAAATGTAAAGTTTTAGTTTAACACACTTTTCCTAATATAATTGTTTGTTAACAGCGTACTATTGTAGTATAAGTGAGCCCCATAATACTTCTTTCTCTTTCTCAAATTATATATATTATGGTTCTTAGGCATTAGGCACTGCCCCACTGTGGATACACATGTTTAACCTCAGGGGGTTTCTAAGGTGGATACTGAGCCCCACGCCCCTAGATTTGTTCAGAGGGTTTATTTTGTTGAGGCCACATGCATAGTCTGGGCAGTTATTGGTTTGAGTTTGGAAACTAGGACATTTGCAATAAAGAGAAAGCTGTGGGAAATCTTTAAAACAATGCCATTCACACAATATGAAAGACAGAAGCTCTGAGAATGAATACAATTTTCAGTTTTCCTTTGCTTCCCTTAATTTTTTTTAAGGGTTAATACTTTTTTTGCACGGTGGAGAGCACTCTAATCCGCTAGCAGCTGCACTAACTGGCAAGAAGATGCCACGCAAAAAGGTAAGTATAAACTGATATGGTGAGCTTTTCAAATAACAAAAGAGAGAGTGGTGGAAATTTAAATAAGTAACCCTAGTGGACAAAAGAGAAACTGACCACCAGGGTGGTGCTGGATGCAAGGAAATGTAATACAAAAAAATATGAAAGACTGGAAAGAAGCATCTCCTAAGCAATCAGAGGTAGAAGAAAAACTAATTAATTAGAAAGTGCCCATATTGTAACTTATAATTATTCTCATAAAACATAAAACATGACCTTTATTAGTGAAAATCTAAAAACATAAGCAAAAAAAGAAAATACTGGTGAGTCCAGGCCCCAGAATATAAATAAATAAATAATATATATATATATGTTTTTATATATATATATTATATATATATATATATATATATATATATTATCTCACAAAAGTGAGTACGCCACTCACATTCTTTTCTCATATCTTTTCATGTGACAACACTGAAGAAATTATACTTTTCTACAATGTAAAGTAGTGAGTGTACAGCCTGTATAACAGTGTAAATTTCCTGTCCCCTCAAAATAACTCAATACACAGCCATTAATGTATAAACTGTTGGCAACAAAAGTAAGTACACCCCGTAAGTGGAAATGTCCAAATTGGGCCCAATTAGCCATTTTCCCTCCCTGGTGTCATCTGAATCGTTAGAGTTACAAGGTCTCAGGTGTGAATGGGAAGCAGGTGTGTTAAATTTGTTGTTTTCTCTCTCACACTCTCTCATACTGGTCACTGGAAGTTCAATATGGCTCCTCATGGCAAAGAAATCTCTGAGGATCTAAAAAAAAGAATTGTTGTTCTACATAAAGATGGCCTAGGCTATAAGAAGATTGCCAAGACCCTGAAACTAAGCTGCAGCACGGTTGGCAAGACCATACAGCGGTTTCACAGGACAGGTTCCACTCAGAACAGGCTTCGACATAGTCAACCAAAGAAGTTGAGTGCACATGCTCAGAATCATATCCAAAGGTTGTCTTTGGGAAATAGACGTATGAGTGCTGCCAGCATTGCTGCAGAGGTTTAAGGTATGGGGGTCAGCCTGTCAGTGCTCAAACCATACGCCGCAAACTGCATCAAATTGGTCTGCATGGCTATCATCCCAGGAGGAAGCCTCTTCTAAAGATGATGCACAAGAAAGCCTGCAAAGAGTTTGCTTAAGACAAGCAGACTAAGGACATGGATTACTGGAACCATGTCTTGTGGTCGGATGAGACCAAGATAAACTTATTTGGTTCAGATGGTGTCAAGTGTGTGTGGCGGTAAATAGGTGAGGAGTACAAAGACAAGTGTGTCTTGCCTACAGTCAAGCATGGTGGTGGGAGTGTCATGGTCTGGGCCTAAATGAGTGCTGCTGGCACTGGGGAGCTACAGTTCAATGAGGGAACCATGAATGCCAACATGTACTGTGACAGACTGAAGCAGAGCATGATACACTACCTTCAGAGACTGGGCCACAGGGCAGTATTCCAACATGATAGCAACCCCAAACACACCTCCAAGACTACCACTGCTTTGCTAAAGAAGCTGAGGGTAAAGGTGATGGACTGGCCAAGCATGTCTCCAGACCTAAACCCTATTGAGCATCTGTGGGGCATTCTCAAACAGAAGGTGGGGGGAAGCAAGGTCTCTAACATCCACCAGCTCTGTGATGTCATCATGGAGGAGTAGAAGAGGACTCCAGTGGCAACCTGTGAAGCTCTGGTGAACTCCATGCCCAAGAGGTTTAAGTCAGGTCTGGAAAATAATGGTGGACACACAAAATATTGACAATTTGGGTCCAATTTGAACATTTTCACTTAGGGGTGTACTCACTTTTGTTGCCAACAGTTTAGACATTAATGGCTGTGTGTTGAGTTATTTTGAGGGGACAGCAAATTTACACTGTTATACAGGCTGTACACTCACTACTTTACATTGTAGCAAAGTGTAATTTCTTTAGTGTTGTCACATGAAAAGTTATAATAAAATATTTACAAATATGTCAGGGGTGTACTCACTTTTGTGAGATACTGTGTATATATATATATATATATATATATATATATATATAATTTTGTTTTGTTTTTTTATTCTGGGGCCTGGACTCACCAGTATTTTAATTTTTTGCCTATGTTTTTAACTTTTCACTAATAAAGGCTATGTTTTATGAGAATAAATATAAGTTATAATATGGGGACTTCCTAATTCTGTAAATTTGTTTTTTTTTCTACCTCTGATTGCTTAGGGGATGCTTCTTTCCTGTCTTTCATATTTTTTTGTATTACATTTCCTTGCATCCAGCACCATCCTGGTGGTCAGTTTCTCTTTTGTTCACTAGGGTTACTTATTTAAATTTCCACCACTCTCTCTTTTGTTATTTGAAAAGTTCACCATATCAGTTTATACTTACCTTTTTGCGTGGCCTCTTCTTGCCAGTTAGTGCAGCTGCTAGCAGATTAGAGTTCTCCCCACCTTGCAAAAGATAAGTATTAACCCTTAAAAAAAATTAAGGGAAACAAAGGAAAACTGAAAATTGTATTCATTCTCCGAGCTTCTGTCTTTCATATATTGCGTGAATGGCATAGTTTTAAAGATTTCCCACAGCTTTCTCTTTATTGCAAATGTCCCAGTTTCCAAACTCAAACCAATAACTGCCCAGACTATGCCTGTGGCCTCAACAAAATAAACCCTCTGAAAAAATCTAGGGGCGTCAGGCTCAGTATCCACCTTAGAATCCTCCTGAGGTTAAACATGTGTATCCCCAGTGGGGCAGTGCTGTGTATATATGTATATATAGTATGTATATATATATATATATATATATATATATATATATATAATAGCTATCTTGAGAATAAGCACAAAAGGGGTAACCATACTATGTGTGGCCTCAACAAAATAAACCCTCTGAAAAAATTTAGGGGCGTCAGGTTCAGTATCCACCTTAGAATCCTCCTGAGGATGTGTATCCCCAATGGGGCAGTGCTGTGTATATATGTATATATAGTATAGTATATATATATATATATATATATATATATATATATATATATATATATAAAATAGCTATCTTGAGAATAAGCACAAAAGGGGTAACCATACTATGTGTGGCCTCAACAAAATAAACCCTCTGAAAAAATTTAGGGGCGTCAGGTTCAGTATCCACCTTAGAATCCTCCTGAGGATGTGTATCCCCAGTGGGGCAGTGCTGTATATATATGTATATATAGTATAGTATAGTATATATATATATATATATATATATATATATATATATATATATATATATAATAGCTATCTTGAGAATAAGCACAAAAGGGGTAACCATCCCCAATACTATGTGTGGCACAAAACACAAAAAGTCCCTTACATAAATCTGTATGTGACTATTAAATACTCCACACTGGAGCCAGAAAGGGGTAGCAATCTGCTAACACTTTTGTGACACCCCACCACAATTATTTAAAAAGGACTAGGTGTTCCCGTGCTTCTGTCCCTGAAAGCAGACAAAAACATGTTCTCATAATCAATACACTGGCACAAAGGGCACTGGTCTCACCAGGAAAGCAAAGGCCTTTGATAAAAGGAACTTTTTTGTGTTTTGTGCCACACATTGTAATGGGGATTATTACACCTTTAGTGCTTTTTCCATTGATAGCTAATTTATTTTTTATTTTTTTGCTGGGCCCTGGACTTTTTTCATTTTCATTTTTTCCCTTTTTACAAGTTTTTACCTATGTTTTTAACTTTTCACTAATAAAGGTTATGGTGAAGTTGTCACCTGTAACTTTGAACAATAACAATAATTTTAACAATAACAAATGTAAATGTTTAAATAAAATTCAGTATTTGTTTAGTTTTAAAGGGACACTGAACCCACATTTTTTATTTTGTGATTCAGATAGAGCATGCAATTTTAAGCAACTTTCTAATTTACTCATATTATCAAATTTTCTTCATTCTCTTGGTATCTTTATTTGAAATGCAAGAATGTAAGTTTAGATGCCGGCTCATTTTTGGTGAACAACCTGGGTTGTTCTTGCTGATTGGTGAATACATTCACACACCAATAAACAATCTCTGTCCAGTGTCTGAACCAAAAAAATAGCTTAGATGCCTTCTTTTTCAAATAAAGATAGCAGGAGAATGAAGAAAATGTGATACTAGGAGTAAATAAGAAAGTTGCTTAAAATTGCCTGCTCTAATTGGAGCTAATGAGGGAGGGAGAGTGGCAATGGGAATTGGGAGATCTAGAGGACTGGCTTACGCTAGTTAAGAAGGGTCGTATGTCTATCTCGTATTGTTACTATCTTCTAGGAGCTGTAGAAGGGAGACATACGCTAAGGAAAGTTGCTCAAGATTGGAGACTAATCTTGGCTCAGGAACATATTGACCACAAATTTATCCAAAATTATATACAAAAAGTGGCACAGGCCACCCTCTCAGCGACATGGAGAGAAGCACACCTTAAGTTATTACACAAATTCCACTATACACCAGAAAAAGGTCATAAGTTTCAGAACTTAAACTTTTCTAAATGTCCTAAATGTTCCTTGGCTGCGGCCGATCTTATTGATATGCTATTTAACTGCCCTCTGATTAGGCAATTCTGGCGCAAACTCGAATTCTGGATCAATACCTCTCTTAAAATCTTTCCTCTGGAGTTGTCAGTAGACTTGGTTGTGTTCTGTTTCAATAAGTATAAAGAACAACAACTACTTAATATTTAAAAAATGGAAAACGAAAGAAATACCCAGCGTAGTTGAACTGAAAAATTATCTTAAAAAACAATGTATCCTAGAACAACGTGACATGAACATCAATAATGAATCTGACATTAAGAAATTCTTTAGTAAATGGGCACCATTTATTAAATCCCTCCCGACTACAGAAATAGAATATATTATATTTCCCTTTCAAAATACAGAACTGGTCCTACTGGGGATATGGTAACTGGTTAAAACAAAAGCGAACGGCAGGGGAGGGGAAGAATGAGGAAAATCTACCTTCCTCTTTTTTTTTTTTTGTTTTGTTTTGTTTAGTTAGTAGTTGTCTGAATTGGGACAACACAGGAGGAGGAAGAATGAGAAAAAATATTTCAACAGAAAAACCTTAAAGGTCAAGGGTTAACAGATTGAAATTTATTAATCAAGTAAACAGAGATCAGAATAGCCCATAAGATATTTGTAGTTTATTTTTCTTTTCTTTATGCCTATATCTATAATATTTGAATATTTTGTGGACTTTTTAGGGAAGTCTGATTTTCAAATGTTTAGTTATTCTTTTTATTTGTCTTTTTGAAAATACATGAAAATGTAAAAATGTGTTGAAATATATAATAAAAATGATTATATAAATAAATTGCATGCTCTATCTGAATCACAAAAGAAAAAAAATTGAGTTCAGTGTCCCTTTAAACAAAATAAATACCAAATAGTGCAGCCAATGAATATTCGGGAAACAAATTGGCTGCACAAGTCTACTGTAAATGTTTAAGAATTGGTACATCTTTAATCAAGGAGGAAAGAATTGCGTAAACAAGGTTAAATTCATAGATATATTTTTCTCTCTCTTTTTTAGTGGTATCTATTATACTCAATCATGAAAAAGAAAAAAAATTCTAAAGAATGCTTAGTATAGGGCATTTTGCTTTATCTATTAAAGTGAATTGCAGAATGTTCCAAGGTGTTTGTTGCCACAGGTGTGAGACTAAATAAGTTATTTTATGCAATATTATTAATCCAAGTATTCATTATATCCTTATTACAGATTATTTCTTTAAATAATATCATATACCAAATGATACATACTCATCGATCTATCTATCTATCTATCTATCTATCATCTTTCTAGCTATCGTCTACAGTTATGGCCAAAAATATTGGCACCCCTGTATTTCTGTCAGATAATGCACCACTTCGCCCAGAAAATTGTTGCAATTACAAATGTTTAGCCATTCTCTTGTTTGTATTGGTATGACACAAAAAAAGTGGATAAAAAAAAACAAATCTGACACATTCCACGCAAAACTCCAAAAATGGACTGGAAAAAATTATTGACACCTTCACAAACTTGTAAGAAATAATTGCATTCCAAATTTGTAATGCTAGTGTAATTTATAAATAAACTCACCTGTATCAATTAACAATGACAATATAGAAATCCCACCGGCAACCAGTTAAAATCTTTCTGTTGTGCGTCTCTGTGTGCCTTACTGAGCATTGAGAATACAAAGAGTAGCAAAGAATTGTCTGAGATTTGAGATAAAAAATTGTGTTAAAGCCAGGACAATCTTAAGATTACAAGTCCATCTTTAGAGATTTCAATGTTCCAGTGTCCACTTTGCACAACATTGTCAAAAAGTTTACAGCCCATGGCACTGTAGCTAATCTCCCTGGACGTGGACAAAAGAGAAAATTTGATCAAAGATTGCAACAAAGGATTGTTCTAATGGTGGATAAAGAACCTCAATCAACTTCCAGACAAATTCAAGCTGACCTTCAGGCACAGGGTACAAATGTTTCAGATCACACTAGTCTCAGAAAGTTGGCTCTCCGTTAGAGGTCAAGGGTCTTTCAGCAGGACAATGAACCAAAGCACACATCAAAAAGCACCCATAAATAGTTTAAGACAAAGCTCTGTAGAGTACTGAAATGGCCAGCCATGAGTCCAGATCTCAATCCCATAGAACACCTGTGGAGAAATTTCAAAACAGCAGTTGGGAAAAGGAACCCATTCAAGCTGAGAGACCTGGATTAGTTGGTGAAAGAAGAGTGGTCCAAAATTACAGTAAAGAGGTGTAAGAAACTCATTGATGGTTACAAGAAGTGATTGATTTCAGTTAATTTTTCAAAGGGGTATGCTACCAAATATTAAATTGAAGCTGCCAATAATTTTGTCCAGTCCTTTTTGGAGTGTTGCGTGGAATATGTCAGATTTGTTTTTTTTCTCCACTTTTTTGTGTCATACTAATGCAAAAAAAAAGAAATAAACATGAGAATGCATAAACATTTGAAATTGCAACAATCTTCTGTGCAAAGTGATGCATTATCTGACAGAAATGCAGGTGTGCCAATATTTTAGGCCATGACTCTATCTATCTATCTATCTATCTATCTATCTATCTATCTATCATATATCATCTATCTCTATTTATCATCTATCTATCTATCTATCTATCTATCTATCTATCTATCATCTATCTATCATCTATTTCTATCTATCATCTATCTATCTCTCTGTATGCCTGGCTTTCTGTCTGTAAAACTAAATTAGTTAAATTATATTGTCATATTATGCAATTAAGTTATATTTGTAATTTGTGAATTTAACCAAAAAATAATTATTTCATAAATGATCATTGAACCCTTTGGTCAACTATAAGATCATTATTATGCACAGTTGTGTTCAAAATATGCCAGACATGAAATTTATGCATACATGTTTTATTAATGTGACATTAATTCTAATTGATTTACAGTGTCAAGATATGAAACATACTAGTTGCTTAAAGATGAATGATTCTTCAGTAATTGAAATGGTACTATATTGTTTTACAACAAAGTAAATAATTAATTTTGATTTAACTAACATTAATTTAGAAAAAAAGTGTTGTCAAAGACATAATTGAGTTTCTTGTATCATAATTAATTATATAAAAATATTCACAATTCAAAAGTAAACATTTTTCACAGATCTATTGTGACTAGCCCAACAATCTTTAGTAGCATTTTTTATGGTACTAGATAAAGATTAGCTTCTTCCGTAGCATCATAAAAAGGGACATCACAGTTTCAGAAGCAACCATTTATTTCAAAGTTTTATGGACAATACTCATCAATTATCAAGATATAAGTTTAACAATGTTCACTCACTTTTTCATTTTATCTTGGTGACCTTAGGTCCTAAGAATTTCAAGGATATGTATTGTTGTCTTTAACCTCAAATGTACTGCATTTAATCTACAAACTAAAGGAACATATAGGGTAAATCAAAAGAAAATATGTTTTGTTTTATTTAATAACAGAGATATAAGACTTACAAAAAAAAAAAACAAAAACAGTATCTATACTATAATCGTGTTTGTAACGCATCCATCTCTGTCTGCAGTTGCGCACAAATCCAAAAAAAGAATTAGGAAAAAAACTAACCACCCGCTCCACATTTTAACAAAAGCATCTAACCCGCCCTCACAAAGTTTAACATAAAAAACATAACCACATGCACAACGTTTAAAAAAATAAATAAACTAACCGCCCGCACAAAGGGGCCTATTTAACAAATGTCTGTCTGACATGATCCGATCAGCGGATTATGTCTAAGAGACATCGCTGAATGTGGAGAGCAATACGGTCTCTGCATTCAGCATTGCACCAGCAGCTCTTGTGAACTGCTGGTGCAACACCGCCCCCTGCAGATTTGCGGCCAATCGGCCGGTAGCAGGGGTTGTCAATCAACCTGATCGCATTCGATCGGGTTGTTTTCACGCGATCTCTGTCCGCCTCCTCAGAGCAGGCAGACAGGTTATGGAGCAGCGGTCTTTAGACCACTGCTTCATAACTGGTGGTTCTGGAAAGTCTGAAGGCTCACCAGAAACACGGCCCTTCAAGCTCCATACAGAGCTTGATAAATGGGCCCCAAAGTATTAACAACAAAAAAACCTAACCACTCAAAATGTAGTATTAAGAGAATAAAAAACTAACTGCCCACAAGAAATATTAAAAAAAGAAACCTAACCACCCACACAAATGATGATGATACTTGTTGTCCATTGGTTATTGTTGTGTCTCCCCACATTTATATTCTACATTTATTAATTCTCTTAGATAAGTGATGTTCACATACAGCCTTATGTTGTGATTCCTCACTCTCTCCCTATTCAGTATTATTCTTGTTAACATGTCCCCATTGAGCTACTTTACAAAACAATGATGCAGACATGCATTACATACTTCCCCCCTTTACCATGCTTGAAAGGATATTCGTATCCTTTATGAGAGGATTTGAGAGAAACTTACCCATTATAAAGGGGAGTTCAGCCATTCCATTTTTTATTTTACTTTATTCTATTATATCATACAAATAGCCTAATAAACTACTACTCTATACTGTTTCAGAGTCTCTTATGTGCACATATTTTATCAGAGGTCCAAGCTAGACCATTTATATAATAAAAGCCACTCCCCTGTCCTATTTGTTCTAATCACTGTCCAAGAGTGGCCCTATATACTCTGGGCAGTATACCTATTTTATTTTTACAAATATGTTAATTCACCATGCCCAAGAGTGTCTTTATAGCATTCTAGTTTACCTCCAGTGACTTAAGCTATTACACATAGGTCCAAGAGTGACCTACAGAAAATTTGGGAGGTCTATATAATAAACAATGAGGTTTCATTGGTTTTTTTTTAGTTTGTAATGCTGTCAAACTGTCATTTAGCCTTTTGGGGTTGATTTATGAAGCAGCGGATGCTGCTTCCGACCCACTCAGCTTCAGTTCTGCCTGAAGCGGAAGTTATGAAGCAGCGGTCCTAAGACCTCATTAGGTGGTATTGTACCAGCAGTTCACAAGAACTGCCGGTGCAATGATAAATGCCGACAGCGGATGTGCAGCAGACATGATACGCTACATCGTATCATGTTCGTCCGCACAATAATACATTTTTTGTCTATGTTGATATTCACAGCTTGTATATTTCTAACTGACAGGCATCCATCTCCTGCAGTCTCAAAAGTTTGTAACGTTTCATCTTTGATTTCTGCATCATTACGCCTACTAATGATATGTACACAGCTATTATTTTGTCTTATGGCTAAAGCTTGATGATTTATGTTCAAAACTGTACTTATATGGTGTCCACTCAAGCAATTGTTATCATTGTGAAATAACATATATCATATGTTATGTTATTAACTATAAAAACCTCAATAAAAATCTATGATTTAAAATATATATATATATATATATATATATATATATATATATATATATAGTTTAGCATAGTCTAGTGTTTTTTTTGTGGCCTTCAAGTAGTCCACATATCTATTGTTCACCTTAAGATTGACTTGTGTATAAGTTTGTTTCATCATTCTCTATTGGTGAATATTTGGAGGCTTTCACTGACATATAATTAATGATCCAGCTAAATAAGCTGAGATCAGGTAAAATACAACTTCCTGCTATCAAAGAAATACCATATATACCTTGTCTAGATCATGTCTCAAAAAGAAAAGAAGGATAGAAAAAAGGTTTGTAGAAAGAAAGTGGGAAACATAAGTAAGAAGGGAAATAAAAACGTTTGGGAGAAGAAGAGTTAAGGGGGTGAATTCAGAGGTCGGATCACTGGGGCTAGAGGTTGAAAACCCTTAGTGGTGGGGTATATATTGATTAGTAAATTATAATGTAGTGTGTGTTAAGGTTCCGACCAAGGACACCCAATAAAACGTTATGTAGTGTAAACATTTTCTTCATATGAAAGAAGGGATGTAGTGTGTTGAGTTCATTCAATAAAAGAGTGATGCTGTGTGCACTTCCACCTTTTCGCGATAAGGGACTTTGCACTATTCAGCCTTATCACTACTAAGATCCATCTGAGTTTGCAAATTTTTTGGAGGTTTGTGATTTATTAGCGCTGTCAAAGGATTTAATGTGAAGGCATCACCCAATATTGATTTTTTTTTTCTGCTTCTGTTTGTGTCTAAAGAGGATTTAAAATCTTTCATTGCCACCATACGTGTGTTATGGGGCCCATCATTGAAAACTGACATTGGGATATATGCGACTAAGGTGGGCAGGAGTTAGGTACTACCTCATTAGCACTTTATGAATCATTTCTAGAATTTGTGGGGATGCTGAGGGCTTACGTATGTTGTGGAATATGTTTTTCCACTCTGTGGTGCTTAGGGAAACTCCAAGTTCTGAGTGCCATCATTCAGTATATGAGGGCAAGCTAGCAAGTAATGGTTCATCCAGCAACCTTCCAGGAAGAGAAAGTGTGCCAGGTGGTAGGGTGTCCAGGAGAAACATCACAGTTTGTGCGGTTCCTCAAGAATTCACCCCTGTAAGGGGAGGTTTTATTTAGGTGAAGTAATTGTGCATATTTCAGCAAAGGTGAAGACACCCTCACTATTTTCTTTAATTCAGATCTTTGCTTTGATTTGATGTTATTAACTAGTTATATAAATTGTATTGTATGTCACAGCTCTCTTTTGTTAGATTTATGGAGTTTAAGCCCTCCCACAAAACCTGCATTATAGCGGATAAGGGAGATACCTTTGAAAGTATATCATTTTGTGAATCTCTTATATAATCCCAATTATTAAAAATATGTGAACATAATGGGGAGATCTTAGACAGTGGTCATCTGGCATCCAGATTGACCCAACATAGGACTTCCACTGAAGGAGTTCTTAATAGATAAGAGTCAACAGTGGCCTATGCCTTTGCTTCCGCCTTGCCGTGTCATTCTAAAATAATCTGAAAGGTAATAGATTTATAATATTTGAATATTTTGACTATGGGTTTTCACTCTACCCCATACAAAGGAGTGGATTGAGGATTGTATTTGTGTCAATTAGGTATTGGGGAGGTGTATTGGGATCGCTTGAAAAATAAAATATATTTGAAATAGATTTTAATAGCTTGTATGTGTCCCTGCCACGACAGCGGTTTATC
This sequence comes from Bombina bombina, assembly GCF_027579735.1. NCBI lineage: Eukaryota > Metazoa > Chordata > Amphibia > Anura > Bombinatoridae > Bombina > Bombina bombina. Next base: position 656,990,691 of record NC_069503.1, on the reverse strand, counting down.
CTGCCACATATGGAAATCCCTATTAAATTTAGAAAAAAGAGGGGTGTAGTTGTAATCAAAGATTTGAGAAAGGGATGGCGCCAGGAACATACCCAGGTATTTTATGCTAATCAACTGAAGTTAATAAGAACAGTGGCCTTTTAGTATTTAAATCGTGCAACAGCCATATTTATCTTAAGAATTACAGACTTTTGGGGGTTTATTAAAAAATTTGAAAAGCTGCCGAAAAGTTTAAACTCGTCCATTAGATGTGGGAGAGAAGTGGCCAGTGAAGTTAGGGAGTCCAATACATCATCTGCATACAGTGCAGTTTTATATTAATGTGGGCCGATGCAAATATCTTTTATGTTATTTTTATTTCTATTGTAAAATAGTAAAACATCCATAGTTAGTACAAAGAGAAGTGGGGATAAGGGGCATCCCTGTCAGGTACCATTATAGATGTAAAAATTATTGGATAGTAGTGAACCATTTGCCTTAACTTTTACGGATGGTTTAGAATACAAGCTAAGGATACATTGAACCATAAGGGCTCCAAATCCGTAATGTGATAGCCAGGCCATAAGAAATTGCCAATCCAGTTGGTCAAAGGGCTTTTCTGCATCTATAGATATCAGGATTGTTGGTTCCCTCAGACATTTGCATGAACAATAAGATGCAAAACCCTGATGGTGTTATCACTGGCTTCCCACATAGGGACAAATATGATTTGGTCACGTGAATTAGTTTGGAAAAAATCGAGTCGATCTGTTTCGCCATGACCTTGGCAATGATTTTTATATCGGAATTGAGTAGCGAGATGGGTCTATAATTCTCTAACATGGTATTGTTTTTACCCGGCTTAGGTAAAACTGAAATAAGGGCCTCTAGGGTTTAAGTGGACCAGAAGTAATCTTTATCTACGGTGAAGGAAAAACATATTTGATCCCCTGCTGATTTTGTACATTTGCCCACTGACAAATAAATGATCAGTCTATAATTGTAATGGTAAGTTTATTTGAACAGTGAGAGACAGAATAACAACAAAAAATCCAGAAAAACGCATTTCAAAAAAGTTATAAATTGATTTGCATTTTAATGATTGAAATAAGTATTTAACCCCTTTGCAAAACATGACCCTTGTTGGCAATTACAGAGGTCAGATATAGTTTCTTGTAGTTGGCCACCAGATTTTCACACATCTCAGGAGGGATTTTGTCCCACTCCTCTTTGCAGATCCTCTACAAGGCATTAAGGTTTCGAGGCTGACATTTGGCAACTCAAACCTTCAGCTCCTTTCACAGATTTTCTATGGGATTAAGGTCTGGAGACTGGCTAGGCCACTCCAGGACCTTAATGTGCTTCTTCTTGAGTCACTCCTTTGTTGCTTTGGCCATGAGTTTTTGGTCATTGTCATGCTGGAATACCCATCCACAAACCATTTTCAATGCCTGGGCTGAGGGAAGGAGGTTCTCATCCAAGATTTTATGGTACATCACCCGGTCCATTAACCCTTTGATGCAGTGAAGTTGTCCTGTCCCCATAGCAGAAAAACACCCCAAAGTATAATGTTTCCACCTCCATGTTTGATGGTGGGGATGGAGTTCTTGGGGTCATAGGCAGCATTCCTCCTCCTCCAAACATGCAAGTTGAGTTGATGCCAAAGAGCTACCCTGTAAATTTTGGTCTCATCTGACCACAACACTTTCACCAAGTTCTCATTTGAATCATTCAGATGTTCATTGGCAAACTTCAGACAGGCCTGTACATGTGCTTTCTTGAGTAGGGGGACCTTGCGGGCATAAAACTCATAACTAAAGTGCAAAAAGCACATTAACACCCATAAACTACCTATTAACTCCTAAACCAAGGCCCTCCCGCATCACAAACACTAAAATAAAATTTTTAACCCCTAATCTGCCGCTCCGGACACCGCCGCAACCTACATTATATTTATGAACCCCTAGTCTGCTGCCCCCAACATTGCCGACACCTACATTATATCTATTAACCCCTAATCTGCTGCCCCCAATGTTGCAGACACCTACATTATATTATTAACCCCTAATCTGCCGCTACTAAGGTCGCCGCCACTATATTAAAGTTATTAACCCCTAGACCTAAGTCTAACCCTAACACCCCCTAACTTAAATATAATTTAAATAAATCTAAATAAATATTCTTATAATTTACTAAATTATTCTTATTTAAAACTAAATACTTACCTATAAAATAAACCCTAAGCTAGCTACAATATAACTAATAGTTAGATTGTAGCTAGCTTAGGGTTTATTTTTATTTTACAGGCAAGTTTGTATTTAATTTAACTAGGTAGAATAGTTATTAAATAGTTATTAACTATTTAATAACTACCTAGCTAAAATAAATACAAAAGTACCTGTAAAATAAAACCTGACCTAACACTACACTACAATTAAATAATTAAATAAATTTACTAAATTAAATACAATTAAATAAATTACATACAATCAGCTAAATTAAATTAACCCCTTAATGACCAACTGACGTACCAGGTACGTCATGCAAAAATGACCAGTTAATGACAATAGACGTACCTGGTACGTCAGTTGTCTAACAGAGTGCTGGAAGCGATCACAATCGCTTCCAGCAGCTCTCAGGGTATTGCAGTGATGCCTCGATATGGAGGCATCCTGCAATACCCTTTTAGAAGACTCCGATGCAGAGAGAGCCACTCTGTGGCCCTCTCTGCACTGGTAGCGATGGTGCCGTTCGTGGGTGGGTGGGAGCGTAGCAGGGAGGCGGGTGGGCGGCCCATCGCTACCCGGCATTCGGTTCCTGTGAGTGCAATGTGCACGCCAGGTGCCGGGAGCATGCGGGGGGGCATGCGTGGGCGCCTGCGCATGTGTGTGCATTAGCCACTGACACCAATGAGGAGGGAGAGGGGGGAAAAAAGATTTAAAATTTTTTAAATATAAAAGGATCTGGGAGGGGGATGGGGGTATTGTGAGGGGGCCTGCTACACTACAGAAAAAGTGCAAAAGAAAAAAAAATACTTTTGATTTTGGGGGCAAACTGGGTACTGGCAGACAGCTGCCAGTACCCAAGATGGTGGTAATTAGGTGGGGGAGAGGGATAGAGAGCTGGGGGATCAGGGAGGTTGGGGGCTAAGGTAGGTGTCCATAACAGCTATAATATATATATATATATATTTTTTTTTATTAAAAAAACTCCTTTTATTTAGTACTGGCAGACTTTCTGCCAGTACTTAAGATGGCGGGGACAATTGTGGAGTGGGGGAGGGAAGAGAGCTGTTTGGGAGGGATCAGGGGGTGGGATGTGTCAGATGGGAGGCTGATCTCTACCCTAAAGCTAGAATTAACCCTGCAAGCTCCCTACAAGCTACCTAATTAACACCATTCACTGCTGTGCATAATTCATGTCTGGTGCGCAGCAGCATTTAGCGGCCTTCTAATTACCAAAAAGCAACGCCAAAGCCATATAAGTCTGCTATTTCTGAACAAAGGGGATCCCAGAGAAGCCTTTACAACAAATTGTGCCATAATAGCACAAGCTGTTTGTAAATAATTTCAGTGAGAAACCTAAAATTGTGAAAAATATAATTTATTTTTTGTTTGCTCGCATTTGGCGGTGAAATGGTGGCATAAAATATACCAAAATGGGCCTAGATCAGTACTTGGGGTCGTCCACTACACTACACTAAAGCTAAAATTAACCCTACAAGCTCTCTAATTAACCCCTTCACTGCTGGGGATAAAACACGTGTGGTGCGTAGTGGCATTTAGCGGCCTTCTAATTACCAAAAAGCAACCCCAAAGCCATATAAGTCTGATATTTCTGAACAAAGGGGATCCCAGAAAAGCATTTACAACCATTTGTGCCATAATTGCAGAAGCTGTTTGTAAATAATTTCAGTGGGAAACCTAAAGTTTGTGACAAAATTTGTGAAAAAGTGAACTTTTATTTTTATTTGGTCGCATTTGGCGGTGAAATGGTGGCATGAAATATACCAAAATGGACCTAGATCAGTACTTTGGGTTGTCTTCTAAAAAAATATATACATGTCAAGGGATATTCAGGTATTCCTGACAGATATCAGGGTTCCAATGTAACTTGCTCTAATTTTGAAACAAAAGTGGTTTGGAAATAGCAAAGTGCTACTTGTATTTATTGCCCTATAACTTGCAAAAAAGCAAAGAACATGTAAACATTGAGTATTTCTAAACTCAGGACAAAATTTAGAAGAAACTATTTAGCATGGGTGTTTTTTGGTGATTGTAGATGTGTAACAGATTTTGGGTGTCAAAGTTAGAAAAAGTGTGTTTTTTTCCATTTTTTTCTCATATTTTATATTTTTTTTTATAGTAAATTATAAGATATGATGAAAATAATTGTATCTTTAGAAAGTCCATTTAATGGCTAGAAAAACAGTATATAATATGTGTGGGTACAGTAAATCATTACTAAGTAAGAGGAAAATTACAGCTAAACACAAACACAGCAGAAATGTAAAAACAGCCTTTGTCCTTAAAGGTAAGAAAATTGAAAAATGGTCTGGTCATTAAGGGGTTAAATTAGCTAAAGTACAAAAAAACAAAAACACTAAATCGCAGAAAATAATAAACAAATTACAGATATCTAAACTAATTACACCTAATCTAATAGCCCTATTAAAATAAAAAAGCCCCCCCCAAAATAAAAAGAACCCCTAGCCTAAACTAAACTACCAATAGCCTTAAAAGGACCTTTTGTTTGGCATTGCCCCAAAGTAATCAGCTCTTTTACCTGTAAAAAAAAAATACAAACAACCCCCCCGACAGTAAAACCCACCACCCACACAACCAACCACCCAAATAAAATACTATCTAAAAAAACTTAAGCTCCCCATTGCCCTGAAAAGTGCATTTGGATGGACATTGCCCTTAAAAGGACAGTTAGCTCTTTTGCCACCCAAAGTCCCTAACCTAAAAATAAAACCCAGCCAGTACACCCTTAAATATTGGAACATCCAATAGAATGCCAGCTCAATCCTATTGGCTGATTGGATCTTTCTACCTTAATTCTGATTGGCTGATAGAATTCTATAAGCCAATTAGAATCTAAGGGATGCCATCTTGGATGACGTCACTTAAAGGTACCTTTATTCGTCTTTAGTCCGTCGGCAGAAGAGGATGCTCCACGTCGGATGTCTTGAAGATGGACCTGCTCCGCGCCGGATGGATGAAGATAGAAGATGCCATCTGGATGAAGACTTCTGCCCATCTGGAGGACCACTTCGCCCGGCTTGGATGAAGACTTCTCCCGGCTTCGTTGAGGACTTCAGCCCAGCTTGGATGAAGACGTCTCCCGGTAAGTCCATCTTCAGGGGCTAGTGTTAGGTTTTTAAGGGTGTGTTGGGTGGGTTTTATTTTTAGGTTAGGGAATTTGGGCGGCAAAAGAGCTAACTGCCCTTTTAAGGGCAATGCCCATCCAAATGCCCTTTTCAGGGCAATGGGGAGCTTAAGTTTTTTTAGATAGTATTTTATTTGGGGGGTTGGATGTGTGGGTGGTGGGTTTTACTGTTGGGAGTGTTGTTTGCATTTTTGTTACAGGTAAAAGAGCTGATTACTTTGGGGCAATGCCCCGCAAAAGGCCCTTGTAAGGGCTATTGGCAGTTTAGTTTAGGTTAGGGTTTTTTTTTATTTGGGGGGGGGGCTTTTTTATTTTAATAGGGCTATTAGATTAGGTGTAATTAGTTTAAATATCTGTAATTTGTTTATTATTTTCTGTAATTTAGTGTGGGTTTTTTTGTACTTTAGCTAATTTAATTTAATTTAGCTAATTATATGTAATTTATTTAATTGTATTTAATTTTTACGCTGCTTTTTTGCAGGTGTTAGACTTTTTTCCGCCGACTCTCCGCGTTGATTCCTATGGGGAAATCGTGCTTGAGCATGTTACACCAGCTTACCGCTGACTTAAGCAGCGCTGGTATTGGAGTGTGGTAATGAGCAAAATTTTGCTTAACGCTCACTTCTTGTCTTTTAACGAAGGGTTTCTAAAAACTCGTAATACCAGTGCTGCATGTAAGTGAGCGGTGAGGGAAAACTGTTCATTAGCACCGCACAGCCTCTAATGCAAAACTCGTAATCTAGCCGATAGTTTTTTAAGGTAGTAGGCTTTTTCTTTGTGCCTCTTCATTTAATAAGTGATTAAGGTCTCCCCTAGCAGAACATAATTGTTTGGAAAGGTTATGATTTAGTGGGTGTATGTATTTTGATATCATGCAATTTATGTATAGCAGCTAAATATGCTATGTTATATTGTTTTTTACGTATAGCTTTTTGTTTGATGAGTTTTTCTCGGATTACTGCCTTGTGTGCTTCCCATAATATATAGGGAGAAAATTGGGAAGGGAGGTTGAAGTTGAAAAATTAATATTTCAAATCTATTTTGCTTCCCTTTGTGAGATGAAAAGAAGCCCATTGGGTAATCCTTGTTGTGGAATTGTGGGGCGTTATCCCTCCGGAAATGTGTTTTCTGGACAAAGATGATTGTGCCTTCCATCATTTTGAACCACAATAAAGCTACCGACCTCTTAGTCAGAGAACTAAGGCCTTTGGCTTTTAGAGAGAGTACTTTAATTAGTTAGATGTTTGCCCATATTGGATTAGTAGTCTAAGTGTGTGAGATTAAAGTGATCTTTTGCTACATAAGTGGGAGTTATAAAGGGTGATGTAATTATGAATATAACCACCCCATTTTCCAAATGTCCAACCCAGAGGGTAAAATATGGGACATTCTTATCGGTAATTGATATCCAGCCTTGATGATGATCATCCACCAGAGATGGGAATGATGGGAGAAATACGAAATGATAAAGGTAAGTAAAAGAAAGAAGCTGTCTCAAGACCAACAGAGATTCCTAAACGATAGATAAACGGACATAAATACAACAACAATACATAAATGAGAACAAAAATATTGCAAAAAACATAGTTTAAACATTAAATATATCTCATGAATTACACTATACGTGAAGGTATAGGTGTAAAGGGGGAAAGTGCTTTTCCTAGAGAGTGTAGCACTACAACCAGTAGAAAACTGAATAGGTATATAAAGGGACCATCTGTTATACTGAACGGAATAAATCCCTTATTAATATAGAGTCATGGGGTAGTTAGAGGTGGGGTGGAAAATTACCATATTGCTTAACAGTTGGGAGCAGAGAGAACAAATCACATTATAATAACCAAGGAACATGTTATCTGAAATATTATCATTATATTTAGGAAGAAAATTCTTATGCAGGGGTGGCTTTACACCCAATACTCTGTCCATAACTGGTTGGTAGGTTTTTCACATAGAGGCAATCTTATCTGGTTGGGTCGTTATCTTTGCGGATTATTCTTTGGGTTCCTTTCTTTTGACTCTGGTCCAGCTGGAGCTTTGTTGTTTTGTGTGTGAGTCTCTTGGATTGGACCCTTCAGATACCCCATCACAAATTTTAGGGAGGGGTGTCTAGTTGTGTGCAGAATTAATGGATATCCTCCAGGGATTTGTAAGTAGCTGTTTTATTCACTTTGATGACCTTAAGGCAGAATGGGAACCCCCACCTATATTGGATCCCTAGAGATCGAAGGTGGGAAGTAAGATATCCAGTCTCTCGTCTTTTGAACTAAGGCCCGCAAAGAATAAGATTTGATTGTCCTTAAATGTGTATATTTTCTTTGCAAACAAATAAATAGAAATAATCACGGTGTAACACAGAGTCTTGTGTAACTGAGGTTTAATGTATAATGCCAAAAGTCACAGTCAGTAACGCCTGATGCGTTTTGTGCATGCGCACATACCGTTTATTTCACACTCATTTACTATTGGATCTTTTCATCCACCCAAGGTGCCTCCCCCTTCCTCCTTTCAATAGCCTATCAACTACAGCTCCTTAGGTGATGCACCAGGAAGCCACCTGACTGGGACTATGCCCACTGAGGACCAGAATGCCAAACCACGGGACTACAGACTGGATCTGCTTCAAAGGGGACTCATAACTCTTTTGGAGCTGATCCAGGACAGGAGTCCAGGCAATATTCAGAACACCAGCACACGAGATCAGACAGATTTGTTACCGTGGAGGTTTACTCACCTGAATGGCTCAGGACCACACCGTCTTTCTTCAGTGCAACATGCACACAGGCAAAAGCGGAGATAAGGAAGTAAGGCTCTAGGACAGCTTGATTGACTTTCTAATACAGTCCTGGACTATTTATTACCTTACTGAAATACTGGGACATTTTACCATTCCAGATATTGCCTTGCTTTGCTTTGAATTGTGGAGACTTTGGAATTATCTGGGTTTTCTTTACAGACTCATTTTTGTATATTTTCTTTGTCCTGAAAGCTAGAGAATTTAATAATAACATTTCTGGGTGGGGCCTGATCCTTAAGGACCAGGCCCCAGTGCCTGTTGGTACCGGTCCATGGGGAATTCTATGTCTTCCTTAGCCTCTATTATAAAGTTGAATAATCTCTGCAGATAAAGGAATAGTTAACCAGATTGAATAGATTCTGGAATGCCTAAAGTCTAAGATTTTGGTGTCTTCCCCTGTTGTCCAGGTTCTCCACTTGGTCTTGTTACTGTTGTATTCGGGTCAGATGATGAGAGGAGGTCCAGATATCTAGTGGTTTGTTCTGCATCTCCTCTCAAATACTCTATCCTGTTCCCTATGTCTTTTATATCTCGCTTGACCTCTGTCAGGCTTGATTTGATAACTTGCCTAACTTGGGCAATGAAGAAGGTACAATCTTCTTTAGAAGGCAGGGATTTCAAGTCCGCCTTTGTAAGGAGTGCACCATCTTCAGGGCTCAGTGTAGAGTCAGTGGATTCCGATCCGTTCACTTCTATGGAAAGCAAGGGTCTTTTAGAAACCATGAAAGTAAAGTATAGGTTGGGACCGAACTATATTATTTGGTTGGAGGTCGTTGAGATGCTAAATATTTTTTGCAATATATGTACCGTATCCCACAAAAGTGAGTACACCCCTCACATTTTTGTAAATATTTTATTATATCTTTTCATGTGACAACACTGAAGAAATTACATTTTGCTACAATGTAAAGTGGTAAGTGCACAGTCTGTATAACAGTGTTAATTTGCTGTCCCCTCAAAATAACTCAACGCACATCCATTAATGAGAGAAGGAAGAGAGGGTGCCACAATAGCGTAATATTGTCTGGTAATGTAGATAATAGTATATGGACAGGTAATATGCTTACCAGAACAAATGGCACTGTGCTGTGACCAGTGCGTGACAGCTTGCTAGCACTTAACAGTGGCTAGTACACTGGGGAGAATACGTTCCTTGGAGTCTTTTCTGGTACCCCCTAGGCGAACTTCTCTTAGTGCTTGTGATTTCAAATGAAGTAAAGGACTTGGCGTGTTGTTGTTGTTGAGATATAATACCACAAACACGGACAACTTCTTAGTTAAAATAGCTTTAATATGACGCGTTTCTCAACCCCAACTGGGTCGTTTCCTCAGATAAAAGTGAATTTCGCTTTTATCTGAGGAAACGACCCAGTTGGGGTTGAGAAACGCGTCATATTAAAGCTATTTTAATCACAAGCACTAAGAGAAGTTCGCCTAGGGGGTACCAGAAAAGACTCCAAGGAACGTATTCTCCCCAGTGTACTAGCCACTGTTAAGTGCTAGCAAGCTGTCACGCACTGGTCACAGCACAGTGCCATTTGTTCTGGTAAGCATATTACCTGTCCATATACTGTTATCTACATTACCAGACAATATTACGCTATTGTGGCGCCCTCTCTTCCTTCTCTCATTTCCTAGCAGTTCTCCCTACTCTCCGGGACCAAGAGGAGCTGCCTGCTTTCACGCTACTATTGCATCTAAGAAGAAAAACACCTATACGGATTCACAGAAACTTTTTATTCTAAGGACACACTCACAAGCCGATTCACGGTAGAGTTGCACATTGACTTTGTTTGTCAAATTTATATGACTTTTGTTTGCATTTTTTCAGCGCGCTTTTATATCCCTGTCTGGGATATTTTATGCACATCCATTAATGTCTAAACCATTGGCAACAAAAGTGAGTACACCCCTAAGTGGAAATGTCCAAATTGGGCCCAATTAACCATTTTCCCTCCCCGGTGTCATGTGACTCGTTAGTGTTACAAGGTCTCAGGTGTGAATGGGGAGCAGGTGTGTTAAATTTGGTGTTATCGCTCTCACATTCTTTTATACTGGTCACTGGAAGTTCAACATGGCACCTCATGGCAAAGAACTTGTTAAGATTACTGCAGCTTTTACTGTATCTTTGCACTAACCTTGTCTCATAATTATATGTTAGAAGTGCTGCAGCTTTAAGCTCAGCTCACCACACCCTCTGGGTGTGTCTGGGTCTCTGTGACATCATAAGAAGCCATGTTAGTTTTACTGAGGAACCTGTTAGTAAATAAGCCATGTGGTTGTAGCTGAATAAAAGTTATCTAAAGTTCCTGCTGCAGAGTCTTCATGATATGTGCAAGAGACATCAGACACAAGGTAACAGCATACAACTGAATGTTCTAATCCTAACTACACAGAGAACATAACAGCTGGCGATGAGGATCTGTGGTATGACCCTATAATGGCACTTATTGGCACCTTACCTGTGTTTGCACCAGACACAGACAGATGGGACACATGGGTTGAACAGTTTGAGCTATATTGTACAGCAAATAACATAGGAGCTGATAAGCAAGTGGCTGTGTTTCTGACAACTATAGGCTCAGCAGCTTACACTACATTAAGGGACATTCTCTCACCAGATAAACCTAATGCTAAACCTCTGTCTGACCTGATCTGCCTGTTATCTGACCACTACCTACCTAAGCCTCTGGAGCTATCAGAACGCTTTAAGTTTTACACACGCAAGCAATTGCAGCATGAGGACATTAAAACTTATGTGATCAGTTTAAAGAAACTAGCAAGTAGCTGCAGATTTGGGGATTATTTAAACACTGCTTTACGTGATATGTTTGTTATTGGACTCATGGACTGTACACTAAAAAAGAGACTAATAGCACAGGATGATTTAACACTAAAGCGTGCTATAGAGATAGCTACAGTCATGGAACTTGCTACTAAAGATGCACAAATGCTCCAGGCCCCAGCACAGGCAGTTTGTGATAAGGAAATAGATGTAGATGTTTTTCATACAAGTATGCACCTAAATAAACAGTATCCAGCTAGACAAGGGTCACAGACAGCTTGTTACAGATGTGGTGACACAAATCACACGGCAAATGCCTGCAGGTTTCGGAACAGCACCTGCTATGGCTGTGGGAAGATTGGTCATACAAAGAGAGTGTGCAGAAGTTCCTTAGACAGAGATAAAAGTAAGAAAGGCAGCAAGTCATGTGCAGCTTTTCATGTGCAAGTAGATACACCACACACTGATTCAGAGGAAGACAAACCATTATACACATTACAGATCTACAGCCTTGAAAATAAAATTCCAGAACTGCAAGCAAAGGTGAATATAGATGGTAGACCTCTCATTATGGAAGTTGATGCAGGAGCAGCAGTCTCTGTTATCACAGCTGCTGATTGGAACCGCCTGGGACTAAGGCAACCAATTGTTCCAACAGCTGTCACCATGCAAATATATTCAAATGAAATAATAAAGCCTATTTGGTGTGTATCACCTACAGTGACATTTAATGGGATAACTAAAAAGCTACGCCTCTACATTTTACCTAATGGAGGACCACCTTTGTTTGGTAGATCCTGGATCCAAGCATTGGGCATGCCAAAGTTACCAGAACAGTTACCGCTTAACAAACTTCTGGACCAAAGTGGCAATTCAAATTCTTCTTGGATTAATTCACTAAAGCACAAATATAAAACTGTATTTGATGGGAACCTAGGTTTAGTGAAAGACAAGCAGATTTATCTTCACCTAAAAGAAAATGCTATTCCAAAATGTTGTAAACCAAGAGTAGTACCATTTGCACTTAAACCTAAAATTGAAGCAGAACTAGAAAGACTACAAAATTAGGGGATTATTGTTCCAGTTTCTAGCAGTGAATGGGCTTCCCCAATAGTTCCTGTCAGAAAAAAAAATGGGGACATTCGCATCTGTGGAGATTTCAGAGTGGGCCTTAACCCTCAATTACTTGTGGATCAGTATCCTTTACCACGGATTGAAGAATTGTTTCGTTTTCTGGCAGGGGGTGAAAAATTTACAAAAATATACTTGCATCAAGCATACTTACAATTAGAGGTGCATCCAGACTCCAGACACCTGTTAACTATCAACACTCACAAAGGACTTTTTCAGTATACGCGGATGGTGTTTGGCATTGCCCCAGCACCTGCAGTGTGGCAACGGATAATGGATGAGATCTTGGCAGGTATTCCACATACCCACTGTATGTTAGATGACATGCTTATCACTGGTGAAAATGATGCTGCTCATAAAGCCAATGTTGAAGCTGTTTTACAGCGCCTACAGGAATTCGGACTGAAAGTTAACATGGAAAAGTGTGAGTTCTTCTGCAAGAGTTTAGAATATTGTGCACATGTAGTGGACAAGACTGGTCTCCATACAACTGCTGAAAAAGTGAAAGCGCTGGTTCATGCTCCCACCCCTGTTAATGTATCGCAGCTACATTCTTGTTTGGGGTTGCTCAATTACTATGACAGATTTTTAGCAAATTTGGCTCATTTACTATATCCACTACACCGTCTTTTAGATAGTAAAAACCAGTGGGCCTGGACTGACTTAGGTACACGAGCATTTGAACGCTCTAAGCAACTTCTTCTGGAATCAAGACTCCTTGTTCACTATGACCTTAAGAAGCCTTTGGTACTAGCCTGTGATGCTTCACCATATGGTTTAGGTGCAGTACTTTCACACATTATGCCCGATGGTTCTGAACGTCCTGTGTCTTTTGCGTCCAGATCTTTAACTCCATCGGAGAGAAATTATGCCCAGATTGATCGGGAAGCTTTAGCAATAATTTGGGCTGTGAAGAAATTCCACATTTATATATATGGCAGACCTTTTACTCTGATCATGGATCATAAACCACTTTTGTCAATTCTGCACCCTCAGAAGGGTATCTCCAACACAACAGCTGCTCGACTTCAGCGCTATGCACTTCAGCTGGTGGCTTACAACTACTCCATTAAATATCAATGCCACAGTGATCATACGAATGTGGATATGTTTTCTAGATTACCAATGGTACATCACATGACATCATCTTCTAAAATCATAGAAACCCCTCCACAGCTTGTAAATCTAAATTCCAAAGTGATTGCTACTTATACATGCTCTGATTCTACCTTACAGGAAATTAAGTATTTTGTTCAACATGGGTGGCCTAAAGTAGTTCACTCTAACCTTCAGCCATATTTTACAAGAAATAAGGAAATTGTGCATGACTGTCTGTTATGGGGGTCACGAGTGATAATTCCGAACTTACTGCAAACATTAGCATTAAAGTTACTACACAGCTCCCACCAGGGTGTAGTAAAAATGAAGCAAAGAGCACGAGAATATTTTTGGTGGCCTAAATTGGATACAGATATTGCTTCTTATGTAGCTGCTTGCAATGCATGTGCACAGACACAGCGGAATCCCAGCAGGGACACCTCAAAAATTTGGCCATGGCCAAATGAACCTTGGACAAGAATCCATGTTGATTTTGCAGGGCCAGTGGATGGACAAATGTATTTGGTGGCTGTGGATGCTCATTCCAAGTGGCCAGAAGTAGTTCAAATGTCAAGTACTACAACACAACAAACCATTGTCGTTCTTTCCAGTATGTTTGCAAGATTTGGACTGCCACAAACTTTAGTCTCAGACAATGGTCCACAGTTCATATCACATGAATTTGAAACATTTCTAGATACAAATAACATCAAACACTGTAAGACACCTCCATATTTTCCAGCCTCTAATGGACAGGCTGAAAGATATGTACAAACTTTAAAACGCCACTTAGCTGTCTCTCACAAATCAAAATTTAATCCAAACTCCCTTTCTAATTTTTTGTTTAACTATCGAAACACACCCCATACCACTACTGGGCTATCACCTGCAATGTTAATGTTTGGAAGACGCCTGAGAACTCCACTGGATAAAGTTAGACCAGAACATCCCAAACAAGAGTTGAACACTTCTAGTGTTTCAGAATTTGTTCTTCATGACAGAGTATGGGTTAGAAACTACCGTGGCCCAAATAAATGGATTCCAGCTGTCATAATACAAGGCATGGGCAACAGAATGTTTAAAGTTCAACTACAAGCTGGTGGTACAGTTTCCAAATGAGACATAGATCTCAACCAGCTACACAAATATCCAATGATTCAGATGGTGAGGATATCTGGCATGGAGTGTGGTGCCCACCTGAGTCTTCTGAGGATGAAAATGCAATGAACACAACTGAAACAGATCAACCTCAGAATGATTATGTCCAACAACAAAATATCACAAATGATCAACAACCATTGGGTACTCCTCCACAGACAATTTCTCCTGAGCCAAATACTCTATGGCCCTCTAGAAACAGAAGGCCACCTTCTAGATGGCAATGTGAGGATTCAGTGAGAGATTATTCAGCAAGGAATGACCTAATCCGAAGGCGGACTTTTCGCAGAAAACATAACTGTGACTAAAATCTAGGCTGCGACCTAGGTCTTGTGCACATAGACTATAGAGATAAACTGTTCAAAGTTCAAGTGTATTGTTTAGTTACTTGTTGTATGTTACAATATTATCCACGGTCTGTTCTTTATTTTTATTTATTTTTTATATTTATTTTTTAATTTTTTTTTTGAGAAAAAAGGGGATGTTAAGATTACTGCAGCTTTTACTGTATCTTTGCACTAACCTTGTCTCATAATTATATGTTAGAAGTGCTGCAGATTTAAGCTCAGCTCACCACACCCTCTGGGTGTGTCTGGGTCTCTATGACATCATCAGAAGCCATGTTAGTTTTACTGAGGAACCTGTTAGTAAATAAGCCATGTGGTTGTAGCTGAATAAAAGTTATCTAAAGTTCCTGCTGCAGAGTCTTCATGATATATGCAAGAGACATCAGACACAAGGTAACAGCACACAACTGGATGTTCTAATCCTGACTACACAGAGAACATAACAGAACTCTTTGAGGATCTGAAAAAAAAAGAATTGTTGCTCTACATAAAGATGGCCTAGGCTTTAAGAAGGTTGCCAAGACCCTGAAACTGAGCTGATGCACGGTGGGCAAGACCATATAGCGATTTCACAGGGCAGGTTACACTCAGAACAGGCCTTGCCATGGTCAACCAAAGAAGTTGAATGCACATGCTCAGATCCAGAGGTTGTCTTTGGGAAATAGACGTATGAGTTCTGCCATCTTTGTTGCAGAGGTTGAAGGGGTGGGGTTGTCAGCCTGTCAGTGCTCAGACTATATGCCGCACACTGCATCAAATTGGTCTGCATGGATGTCATCCCAGAAGGAAGCCTCTTCTAAAGATGATGTACAAGAAAGCCCGCAAACAGTTTGCTGAAGACAAGCAGACTAAGGACATGGATTACTGGAACCATGTCCATTGGTCCGATGAGACCAAGATAAAAAACTTATTTGGTTCAGATGGTGTCAAGCATTTGTTGCGGCAACTATTTGAGGAGTACAAAGACAAGTGTGTCTTGCCTACAGTCAAACATGGTGGTGGTAGTATCATGGTCTGGGCCTGCAGGAATGCTGCCAGCACTGGGGAGCAACAGTTCATTGAGGGAACCATGAATGTCAACATGTACTGTGACATACTGAAGCAGAGCATGATCCCCTCCCTTCAGAGACTGGGCCACAGGGCAGTATTCCAACATGATAATGACCCTAAATACACCTCCAAGACGAACACTGCCTTGCTAAAGAAGCTGAGGGTAAAGGAGATGGACTGGCTAAGCATGGTTCCAGACCTAAACCCTATTGAGCATCTGTGGGGCATCCTCAAATGGAAGGTGGGGGAGTGCAAGGTCTCCAACATCCACCAGCAACGTGATGTTGTCATGGAGGAGTGGAAGAGGACTCCAGTGGCAAACTGTGAAGCTCTGGTGAACTCCATGCCCAAGAGGGTTAAGTCAGTGCTGGAAAATAATGGTAGCCACACAAAATATTGACACTTTGGGCCCAATTTGGACATTTCCACTTAGCGGTGTACTCACTTTTGTTGCCAACGATTTAGACATTAATGACTGTGTGTTTAGCTATTTTGAGGGGACAGCAAATTTACACTGTTATACAGGCTCTACACTCACTACTTTACATTGTAACAAAGTGTCATTTCTTCAGTGTTTTCACATGAAAAGATATAATAAAATATTTACAAAAATGTGAGGGGTGTACTCACTTTTGTGGGATACTGTGTACTATTTCCCTTCCGAAGTAATTGTTTCAGGTACTTGATTAAACTCCTTTCCATGTGATGTAGCTTTATAGGACTAATTTCTTTTTTTTTTTTTTTTTTTTTTTTGGTTTCAAAAGAGCTTTATTGTAAAACTGTTCAAAATATAACATATAAACTGGGCTCAGGTTACAATGTGAGCCATTGCATATTCTAACATCAAAGATATATACTATACACATTTCGGGATTTGGATTGTAGGAATTTTCAAGTCCTTATTAAGTTTATCGCTCCGAATAGATTCTGAAAAGTTCTTTCCTCCACTCCCATTAATATGTCTCTTGGCCACTTTTGGGCCAAAGTCCGAGTGTCTAAGCTGCAGAAGTGGGTATGTGGGGTAAATGAGTTCCTTCTTGAGCACATAAACATTATAGATAGTTATTTAATTCAAATGCATTAAGGTTTAAGCCCTTCATGGGCTATTGTCTCTTTTTCACCCTGTTTTTTTTTTTTTTTCCCATAACTATTGTGTTTCTTCCGTGTTATACATTATACAGAGGTCTAACCCCAACAAATAATAGATGAGTATGTTTGAACCTGGATGGGGTAGGGGGTGGGACGGGGAAATGGTAAAAGGGTAAGTCTGATGTTTAAAGGCTGTGCTTATTCAGCTGTTTTCTGAAGACCTGCGTATTTCTTTTCAATATGTGTGCATAGTGAACTTCTAGTGTTTAATATTTTAGTGCGGAGTATGTTGTGAGTCTATTAGGTCTGGGGAGCCGTAATTCACTCTGTCTCGTAGTCTAATCGCTATCTCTATGTGCATTCCATCTTAATGTCATGTACTCATGTATATCTGTTTTACCTATTGTAAGAAAATGGTACCTTTCCATGATGAGTTGCTGTTCTACCTGCTGTTTACATTCTATTAGGTTAGGTATTTCTTTGGATTTCCATTTTAAGGGTATAAGGGCTTTAGCGCTGTCAAGCATGATATACAGTAGGTTTTGCTTTATGTCATCTTTAAAATTCGGTATGTCATGGAACAGTAACAGACCCGGGCCTTCCTGAACCGTTGTGTCTAATGTTTTGTTGATGTGTTTAACCACGTCTTCCCAGTAGGGTTTTAGTCTATCACACCCCCACCATATATGATGCATGTCAGCCACTTCACCGCAGCCTCTCCAGCATAGGTTATTGGCCTGTTTGTAAATTTTTTGTAGCCTCGCTGGCGTAAGGTACCAACGAGACAAGTATTTGAAATTTGTTTCTTGTGTTTTAGCTGATATTGATGCTTTTTTGTGGTGTCGGAATATCTTTAACCATTCGGTGTGATCTATATCTATGTGTAGTTCCTTGTGCCATTTGTGGCAGTATGAGGGAAGCTGTTCTCCTTCTGCATTGAGTAATATTTTGTATAATGTTGATACTGTGTGTCGGGGGTAATGTGACATTGTGCACAGGGTTTCGAACGGGGTCAGCTGCCTTGTTAGGCTCGATTTCTGTTTGTGCGATTTTATATAGTGTGATATTTGTGCATGTAGAAACCAAGTTAGAGGTGTGTCCCCTGTTATTTTCGCTAACTCTTCCCGTGTTATTACTTTCTCTTTTGACAGAATGCTTTTAAAGGTGTGTTCCCTTAAATGTGTGGTTCTTCCTTGCTCTGTTTTGATCTGAAGTGAGAAGGGTAGGTCTGGGTTTGCTATCAGTGGTGTCAACGGGCCAGGCCTAGTGGTGAAACTTGCGTTAGTGCTTATCAGCGCGTCCCATTGAGTGAAAAGCTCATCCAGCAATGGGAATTTCTGAATGATGTCTGGTCTATGTTTTGTTTGAAGCCATGCTGTCCAACTTACATTTTCAGTTTGCAATATTTCTTTGTCTATTTTAATCCATTGCTTGGATTGAGAGTTATGGCTCCAGTCAATGATTCTTTGTATTAGTATTGCCTGTCTATATTTTTTGATATCTGGAAGTCCCAACCCCCCTTTGTCTCTTGTCATATGTAATGTTCTTCTGGGTATCCGTGGCCTAATTCCACCCCAGATGAATTGTTCTATGTTACGTTGTATTTGGGGAAGGTAATCTCTTGTTAGTGTAATCGGTAGTGTCTGCAGGACGTAAAGTATACGGGGAAGCACATTCATTTTTATGACGTGTATCCTTCCTAGCCATGAAATGGTTTTGTTCTTCCAGCGTGAAAGATCATCTGTTATTTCCTTTAATAGTGATCTGTAGTTTGCTGTGAACAAGTCTTGTGGTTTGCGTGTGATCAGTATTCCTAAGTATTTTAATTGTGTTGGTTGGTACCTGATAGGGCATGTGTTTCTCACTTTATTTATTATGTGTGTTGGGACATTGATGTTGAGCAGTTCTGATTTATTCAAGTTTAAGTGGAAGTTTGATAATCTACCATATTCTTCTAGTGTTTTCAATAGTGCTGGTATTGATTTATCAATGTTTGTCAGTGTTAGCAGCACGTCGTCGGCATACATTGCCAGTTTGTATTCGCTCTCTTTTGTGTGCACACTTTAATGTCATCATTGGCTCTTATGTTACTTGCAAGTACTTCTATCGAGATTGCAAATAATATGGGTGAAAGTGGGCAGCCCTGTCTCGTGCCGTTACTTATTTTGAAGGGTTTGGAAAGGACTGAGTTGGTCCTTACTCTGGCTGTCGGGTTGGTATAGAGTGAAAAGACCTTTCCTATGAAATTATCTCCATGTTCATGCCCCGCAGGGTGGCCCTGAGAAAATCCCAGTCCACCCTGTTGAAGGCCTTTTCCGCATCTGTTGAAACCAATGCCAGCTCTTGATGTGTGTTTTGGGCCAGGGCAGTTAACTGTAAGATTTTGAGGGTATTATCTCTTGCCTCTCTTCCCGGTATAAACCCTACCTGATCTGTTGCTATTAATTGAGGAAGGTATGAATTTAACCTATTTGCAAGGATTCTGACATAAATCTTTACGTCAGTATTTAGCAGCGAGATGGGTCTAAAGTTCTCTGGTGTATCCGGCGTCCTACCAGGTTTTGGTAGTACTGTTATGTGAGCCTCGAGCATTGAGGTTGGGAAGCCGTTCGTGCTGTCTATGGAGTTGAATAGGTGTACTAACTTGGGGGCTAATATTTGAATATATTTCTTGTAGTATTTTGTGCTGAACCCATCTGGGCCTGGGCTTTTCCCTCCTGGTAATGATTTAATTGCCTTTTTTGTTTCTGTAATGTTAATTGGCGCATCTAGTGTTTCTGACTGGTTTTCGTCTAGCTTGGGTAGTTGCGCTTTGGAGATATAGTCAGATATAATTTGACTTTTGCGGTTCGGTAGTTTATTTATGTTATTGCTTGTTGAGATGTTATAGAGGGAGGAGTAATATTCGCTGAATTCCTCTGTCACAGAAATGCTATCATGTTTAATTTGGCCTGATTTGGTTTTGATTTTGTGTATGTGTGTTTTGAGGCGCTTGCGTTTCAGCATTCTAGCAAGTAGCTTTCCTGCCTTGTTTCCCTGATCATAGTATTTTTGTTGCAGCTTTAATGCCCTACTTTGCTGCTCTTTTTGTAGCAATATATTAAGCTCTGACCTCGCCTCTGCTAGTCGTGCGCCTAGCTCAGTGTCTTTTGGATTTTGTTTGTGGGAAGATTCTAACTGTTGAAGTTCTGTGAGGAGTGTATTATATTTGATTCTGTGTTGTTTTAGGAAGTTTGCTTTGTGTTTTAGTAATTCTCCTCTTATGACGCACTTGTGTGCTTCCCATATGTTGACCCAGGATGTTTCTGAGTTTATATTTATTTGGAAGTATTCAGTTAGTGTTTTCTCTACGTTAGTGTGGATGATAGGATGGTCTAAAAGCCCATCTTCTAGCCTCCATATGTAAGGTGTTATTGGGCTGCTGGGCCAGATGATTTGACATTCTACTGGGGCGTGGTCTGACCATGTTGCCGGGTGTATTTTCACATTTTTAATAAATGTGAGTCCTATTGGATCCGTGAGTATATAATCAATCCTGGTGTAAAGCTTGTGTGGGAAGGAATAGAATGTAAAGTCTCTTGTGGTGGGGTTCAACGTACGCCATACATCGTGTAATGCAAGAGATTGTATTTGATTGTTGATTAGTTTAATGTCCCTTTTTGGTATGCTTGTGGAGCCTTCTGATGTATCTAACTCTGGATTGAGAGGTGTGTTGAAGTCCCCACCCACAAATATTACTCCTTTGGCGACATCTATGATTCTCCCTGATAGTTTGTGCATATAAGTGGATTGTTGTCTGTTTGGAAAGTAAACATTAACAATAGTGATGGGTTGCCCGTGTAAGAGTCCTGTTAATATGAGTAACCTCCCTTCAGTGTCTTTTTCTATGTGTTTTATATCCAGAGGGATATTTTGTCTGATTAGTATTCCCACCCCGTTCTTTTTAACCGGGCCAGAGGAAAAGTATGCTGTGGTGTAAACTGGGTGGTGCCACTTTGGCTCTGTCCCTTTTTTGAAATGCGTCTCCTGTAATAGAATTATGTCACTCTTCTGCTTATGTAAGTCTGCTAGTATTATTGATCTCTTGTAAGGCACATTGAACCCCTTCACATTGATTGTGGTCAGATTTATAGGGTGTGGTACGGTCAATTTACACATCTTGTCTTAGTATATGTTGTGTTATTCGTCTCAGAACCGTAAGATTGGGGCTATCTGTCAGACTATGCAGGTCTCCAGGTAGTGTGTTTGTCTGCTTCTCTTTAGTGAAGCACAGCCGTCTATATGGTTGTATGTATAGGGTAGGCAAGGGTGGGGTGGTGGGAGTGTGGAACAATTGCAGAAACAGCAGACAAAATATAAGAAGCTTGCTATGAAAAAATGCGCTATGTTAAGGGTGATAAAAACAATCAAAATTAGATATTAAGTATACAAATCTGAATACCTATTCAATATTCAACTATCTCAAGTTTGGTACTGTGCCTGAGGGCTGTGGTCATCTCCTCCAGCGGCACTCTTATAAACATAAAGTATCTATTACAATAGCAGGATATAACATTTAATCAATCAAGGTGTAGGACTATATAATTGATCCCCCCTCCCTCTATGTTGTTATACATGTATCCCCTTTACACATATTCAAGTGTTGTTATTTTTGGCAGTACTCGTCTATTGGTATACAAGTAAGATTTGCCATATAAGGATTCAATTTTAGCATCATTGTACATCACTTAAGGTATATAGTCAATGTCTTTATTATACTTATCTGTCCGTCGTGATGATACTCATCTGTAGATAGCAGATTCTTCTATGGGGTGGTATTTCTTATTGAGGAGGTAGCTTGTTGAGACTGAGTATTCTTGCTAGGATCCTCTTCTTCTTGGTTTGTTGGTCTTTGTGTTCTCATTGTTGTGCGATCTGGAGGTGGTGGGACTGGTATCTGAAGGATTTCGCAGAATGTTTCAAGGTCTTCTATATGGCGGAGTGTAGCTGACTTGTCTCCTTTTTTGGCTGTGAGACTCACTGGGAACCCCCAGCGGTACGGTATTTTCTTGGACCTCAGTACCGAAGTCACAAATTGCAGGTCCCTTCTTTTTTGTAATGTGGTGGGACTTAAGTCCGTGACAATTTGTATTGATATTCCGGCATGCGTAATTTGGTTCTTCTGTCGGGCATGTTTCAGCACTTCTTCTTCGTCTAGGAAGTTGAGAAACTTCACAATTATATCTCTCGGCGGCGCTTTTGCAGGTGGCTTGGGTCTCAACGCCCTGTGTGCCCTTTCCAGTATAATGTCGGGTGATGTGTTATTGCCCTTTACAGTTCTGAAAAGGTCTTGTAGGTAGCCAGGTATTGCCGATGTTTGGATACTCTCTGGAACTCCTCTGATCCGTAAGTTGTTCTGCCGCCCCCTGTTATCTAGGTCTTCCACCTTTTCCATGAGGTTGTGTATTATTTCTTCCTGGTTATACGATAACTGGGAGAGGTGTTGTATGTCTTGGGTTGCAATGTTGTGTCCTTCCTCCAGCGTGGAGACTTTGCGCTCTACTTTCTTTATATCTTTTTTTATTTCATTAAACATATCACGCATATCTGTCATCATCTTTCGTAGCTAACAACATTAGATCTGCTTTAGTAATTTCTCCAGATTTGTTTTCTAATTGAGGCCCTGTTGTTTGGTCATTTATCTGCGCCATTTCTTCAGTGCGTTCGTTATTTGGTGTTGTGCTGTCTCTTGGCTTTAAATACTGGTTTATTTTCTTTGCTTTTGTTGTGGTATCTGACTTAATTTTTTTTGCTGGCATGCCCAATATTCTAACTTTTCTTAAGCTGGGGTTCAATGCTGTGCTGTGTGCAATGCTTGTTTTAGCTATTTTCTCACTGCCTCAGCAATTGCAGGGTGTGCTTATCAGTTATACTGTATTATACACTGCAGTTATGTTCCAATAGCAATAAAGTTTGTGCTTTTCCAGTCTTACCAATGCTTTGCCTGTGCTTTATTTGAGTGCAGCAATGGTGTAGGTGATTTAAAGCAATGATGAGGTGTCTCAGGAGGCAGGGGTTTAGTGCGTGCCGTTAACTTAATATAGCTTATGTCCTTTATAAAGCAGCTTGTTTGTGCTGTTTATGTGTTTATAGCACCTTTGACTCTGCTTACTTCACTTTGTATTGTATCTTTATTTTTCCCCCCTCTCTATCTCCTCTGACTGCGGTGGTGGAGTTGAGCTTGGGCTGGCCTGACGGGTTTTGTGTCAGCTTTGTGCCCGCGTGTGCAATGCTCTAATTGTCTGTGCCTGATTCTCTTGGGCTGCCTACTGACTGATGCAGCTTTAAATCTCTGCCTCCGGTATTGATTTTACTGTTACTTGCGCTTCGGTTCGGTCTGTGGGCTTATGTGTTGCGGTATGTGATAGTTACCCACATGGCGGCCGCAGCAGTCTCCCTTTATGGCGCAACTCTTCTTTTCTCTTTACCGCTCCGGATCCGTTGTTGCGGTTAGTAATCGCCTTATATTAGTCCCTTCATGTTAAGACACCTCTCTGTTAATTTTTTATCTGCCATAGCCCTGCTTATGACTGCTAGAGTGCCTGTCTGTAGGATAGTGGCCCAAGAGCTATTCTATTTTGCGGCCATTACTCTATGCGGCCAAGCTCCGCCCCTCTATAGGACTATTTTTAAACAGTATTTCTTCCCCTGGTTCACAGAGGTATCCTGTATGTGTAGGTCGTGATCTCAGGGAGCAGATTCAGGCCGTAACTTTAAGGCCTTTTATATTTATGTGGCATGGAATTATGAAAAGTATGCATTGGTTGGGAGATAGAAGTTCCACAAATGTGCATGGAAGGTGTATGGCACAATTTACTGTGTCTCACAGGCCCAAAATGGGACCTAGATGGTGCTGGATTATTTGCCAATATAGAGGAAGTTATAAATATGAATCTACTTCGCCTCCTAAGGTTCCTCACAAGAGGTGTCTCTCACTGATCTCCCAAGGAAGTGCTAGCCTGATCGTTATGTCTCTTTTGTGGTGCCGCCCCATGATCGTGATCCTTTGATGATGGAGGACACGGCCGGCCTTGTGCTGCGATGCTGGTCAGGGAAATTGCATGCTTCTGTAGTGCAAAATTGTGGCACTGCCGTCACTCTTTATGCTGCTGATATCCTTATGGGTTATTTTAGTCCCAGTCCAAGTGATATGGTGATCGCAGTCACCTTTAAAACATAATTTGATTGTGTTCTGCATTGAGCTTTTGTGTTAAAGGGACAGTTTACAAAAAAATTGTCTCCCCTTTATTTTTTCCCAATGATCAACTTTACCTGCTGGAGTTTATTTAATTGTTTACAAGTATTTCCATTACCCTTATATTGGCATTTGAAATAGTTTATTTAGCCTGTGGTATCCCCACCCATTCTGAAAGTTTTTGGTCTCAAGGCCAAGCTATAGATAAGTTTTGTAAACACAGCCAGCAGAAGAAATTAGACTTCCAGTGGGTTATAAAAGATTTAAGGTAATGCAATGTTAATTGTCCATTGTTCATTGCAAGTATTAGTGATTGGTTTATGGACAGATATAAGATAAAGAAGCAGGTATATGCACACAATGTGATAAAGTAATGAGATCTTATTATACCTAGATCTATCTATTCTGAAATTGTTGTTCAGTTGCTGTTAGAAATAGAAGTGCAACAAGTCACTTGCATTTTATTCACTCTTGAGGTAGGGGGTTTGTCCACCTTTTGTTTGAGTGTTTTAACTGTATTCATCATTTTTGCGAATAGTGTATTAAACTGAAAGTCTTTTTATATGAAGAAGATTCCAGCTGTCTTTAAATAAAGTCACATTTAACATACACCTGCTTGTGAGTATTTTCCATTTAGTATATTTCCTTGTTCGATTGTATTGCACTATAATTTTTTCCTTTCTACTGAGGTATTGCTGACTGAGGATACCCAGGTTTAACGCCACAGAAGGAGTTTGCTTATTATCCCATGATTGAGCAGATAGCAACAATGCTGCCATTCTGCAAAAACTTTGGACAAATACGGAGGAGGAAGAGACACCGGGGCAGGCAGCATTCTTCTGGCAAATCATTAAAAGGGAAGTAATTAGAAAATACTTTACAATATACATTGTTTTATTTATTTATTTTACTTAATTGTTCAGTTTCTGTATTATATATATATATTTCTTCTACAAGATACGACGAGTCCACGGATTTCATCCTTACTTGTGGGATATTATCCTCCTGCTAGCAGGAAGTGGCAAAGAGCACCACAGCAGAGTTGTATACATAGCTCCTCCCTTCCCCTCCACCCCCAGTCATTCTCTTTGCCTGTGTTATACTAGGAAGACATGGTAAAGTGAGGTGTTAGTTTTAGTTTCTTCAAGCAAGAAGTTTTTTATTTTAAATGGTACTGGTGAATACTATTTTCCTCAGGGGGATATGGAAGAAGATTTCTGCCCTGAGGTTGATGATCTTAGCAGTTGTAACTAAGATCCATGCTGGTTCCCACAAGACTTCTGAAGGTAACCATGGGACATCTTCAGTGTCAAGACCGGTTTCATGCTACAAGCAGCATTAAGGTATGTGCAGCCTTTTTATTCTGAGGAGACTTGGTATATCAGAACTGGCTGGCATTTATTTCCCTGTATGGGAATGGGGTAAGCAGTAATCCTATTTTACAAGAGGGGTATTACTGGAGTCCCTAGATTTTATTTAAAATTAGTTGACTTTATATGGGCATGATGTGACACTGTGGGAGAGACAAAGAAAAACCATGTATTACGTTTTTATTTTTGGCATTAAAACCTATTTGTTTAATGGTGTGTTTGAGGGGTTATACTGTGTTGTGCATAACTTTGGTGTAAAACCGCTTTCCCATGCAGTTGTGTTTGGGCCTACTCCGGCATCGACCTTAAGGGGCGGGGCTTATTTTTGTGTGCTCAGATGCGCACTTCCTTCAGGCTAGGCAGCAGCAAGCAGTAACTCTGGTGGCTCCTGGACTGTGCAAGCTTGTCTGGAGTGTTGGAAAGTTGTTTCGAAGTACCCTGGGGGAAGGTAGGCACCACAGAAGAGCTGTGGCGAGGGGCAGAGGGTATTTTCGACTGTAAATGACAAATTGTTGATATAAGTACTTTAAGAGCCTTATTTCTGCCCTTACTTCTGGGTGCAGTAATTTTTGGATGAACCAACAATTTTAAAGTTAAATTTGGAGTTAATTTAACGTTATTTAAGCATTTTGGAAAAATTGTTCACTTTTTCTTTTCTTAAAGGCGCAATACACGTTTTTTCAAAAGTTTATTTTAAGCAATAAATAAGTGTTTAAACGACTTTTGTGGCTATTACTAGTCTGTTCAACATGTCTGACATTGAGGAATCTGAATCTCACTATTCTAGTCTGTTCAACATGTCTGACATTGAGGAATCTGAATCTCACTGTTCTAGAAGCTATTGTGCAACCCCCTCTAACATTGTGTAACTCTTGTACTGAAAGAGCCTTACATTGTAAAGACCATATATTAGGTCAAGAAAGTGTGCCTAAGGATGATTCTCAGTCTGAAGAGAATCAGGATATGCCATCCAATTCTCCCCAAGTGTGACAAACTTTAACGCCCACACAAGCGACGCCAAGTACTTCTAGTGCGTCTAATTCTTTTACTCTGCAGAAGATGGCTACAGTTATGTCAACTACCCTTACAGAGGTATTATCTAAATCACCAGTGTTGCAGGGTAAACATAGTAGGTCAGCTATTAATGTAAATACTGAATCCTCTGAAGCTTTATTAGCTATTTCTGATGTACCCTCACAGTGTTCTGAGTTGGGGGTCAGGGAATTACTGTCTGAGGGTGACATTTCAGATTCAGAGAATGTTTTACCTCTGACAGATTCGGAGGCTATGTCCTTTAAATTTAAGCTTGAACACCTCCGCCTGTTGCTTAGGGAGATTTTAGCGACTCTGGATGATTGTGACCCTATTGTAATTCCACCAGAGAAATTGTGTAAAATGGAAAAATATCTAGAAGTACCTACTTACACTGATGTTTTTCCGGTTCCTAAGAAAGGAATGGGATAGACCAGGTATACCGTTTTCTCCCCCTCCTAATTTTAAGAAAATATTTCCCATATCAGACACCATTCGGGACTCATGGAAAACAGTCCCTAAGGTAGAGTGAGCTATATCTACCCTAGCTAAGCGTGCAACTATACCCATTGAGGACAGTTGTGCTTTTAAAGACCCTATGGATAAGAAATTAGAGGGTCTACTAAAGAAATTATTTATTAATCAGGGGTTTCTTTTACAACCTACGGCTTGCATTGTTCCAGTAACTACTGCAGCAGCTTTTTGGTTTGAGGCTCTAGAAGAGTCTCTTAAGGTTGAGACTCCATTAGATGACATCTTAGATAGAATTAAGGCTCTCAAGCTAGCTAATTCTTTTATTACTGATGCCGCTTTTCAAATTGCTAAATTAGCGGCAAAGAATGCAGGATTTGCTATTCTAGCATGTAGAGCATTGTGGCTCAAATCTTGGTCTGCTGATGTCTCATCAAAAACTAAGCTTTTAGCTATTCCTTTTAAAAGTAAGACCCTTTTTGGGCCTGAATTGAAGGAAATCATTTCTGACATTACCGGAGGTAAGGGCCATGTCCTACCTCAGGATAAGTCTGTTAAGATGAGGGGTAAACAAAATAATTTCTGTTCCTTTAGGAACTTTAAAGGAGGACCCCCTGCTTCCTCTTCGTCCACAAAGCAGGAAGGGAATTTTACCCAATCTAAGTCAGTCTGGAGACCCAACCAGAACTGGAATAAAGGTAAACAATCCAAGAAGCCCGCTGCTGCTCCTAAGACAGCATGAAGGGGCGGCCCCCGATCCAGGACCGGATCTAGTAGGGGGCAGACTCTCTTTCTTTGCCCAGGCTTGGGCAAGAGATGTTCAGGACCCATGGGCACTAGAAATAGTGACCCATGGTTATCAATTGGAATTCAAGGACTTTCTCCCAAGAGGGAGATTTCATCTTTCAAAATTATCTGCAAACCAGATAAAAAGAGAGGCATTCTTACGCTGTGTAAAAGACCTTTTTGCCATGGAAGTAATTTGTCCAGTTCCAAAATTGGAACTGGGACAGGGGTTTTGCTCAAACCTATTTGTGGCTCCCAAAAAAGAGGGAATGTTCAGACCCATCTTAGATCTCAAGTGTCTAAACAAATTTCTAAGAGTTCCATCATTCAAGATGGAGACAATACGAACAATTTTACCAATGATCCAGGAGGGTCAATATATGACTACCGTGGACTTGAAGGATGCTTATCTTCATATTCCTATCCACAAGGATCATCATCAGTTTCTAAGGTTTGCCTTCTTGGACAAACATTATCAGTTCGTGGCTCTTCCCTTCAGGTTGGCCACAGCACCCAGAATCTTCACAAAGGTTCTAGGGTCTCTTTTGGCATGTCTAATACCGCGAGGCATAGCAGTGGTGCCTTATCTGGATGATATTCTGATCCAGGCGCCAAGATATCATCTGACAAAATCTCACACGGACACAGTGCTGTCTTTTCTGAGAACTCACGGCTGGAAGGTGAACATAGAGAAAAGTTCACTTTTTCCACAGACTAGGGTTCCTTTCTTGGGAACTCTGATAGACTCGGTAGCCATGAATATAGGTCAGGTCAGAAAATCAAACATTCTAAATACTTGCCGAGCACTTCAGTCCATTCCTCGGCCATCAGTGGCTCAGTGTATGGAGGTAATCAGATTAATGGTAGCGGCAATGGACATCATTCCATTTGCTCGCTTTCATCTCAGACCTCTGCAGCTGTGCATGCTCGGACAGTGGAATGGGGATTAAGCAGATTTATCTCCTCAGATAAATCTAGATCAAGAAACCAGAGACTCTCTTCTTTGGTGGTTTTCGCTGGATCATCTGTCACAGGGGACTTGCTTACTCAGACCCTCGTGGGTGATAGTGGCAATGGACGCCAGCCTTCTGGGCTGGGGTGCAGTCTGGAATTCCCTGAAGGCTCAGGGTGTTTGGACTCAGGTGGAGTCTCTACTTTTAATCAATATTCTGGAACTGAGAGCAATATTCAATGTGCTTCAGGCATGGCCTCAGTTGGCTTCAGGCAAATTCATCAGATTCCAGTTGGACAACATCACGACTTTGGCCTATATCAATCATCAGGGGGGAACAAGGAGTTCCTTAGCGATGAGAGATGTATCCAAGATAATCTGTTGGGCGGAGGCCCACTTTTGTCATCTGTCAGCAATCCACATCACAGGAGTAGAGAAATGGGAAGCAGATTTTCTAAGCAGACAGAGTTTTCATCCGGGGGAGTGGGAACTCCACCCGGAGGTATTTGCCTCATTGATTCTCCGATGGGGCAAACCGGAATTGGATCTGATGGCATCTCGACAGAATGCCAAGCTTCCAAGATATGGATCCAGGTTGAGGGATCCCCGGGCCGAACTGATAGATGCCTTGGCAGTGCCTTGGTCATTCAGCCTAGCTTATGTGTTTCCACCATTTCCTCTCCTTCCACGTGTGATTGCTCGAATCAAACAGGAGAGAGCTTCAGTGATCCTGATAGCGCCTGCGTGGCCACGCAGGACTTGGTATGCGGATCTAAGGGACATGTCTTCACTACCTCCGTGGAAACTTCCTTTGAGACAGGACCTTCTCATTCAAGGTCCTTTCCAACATCCAAATCTTACTTCTCTGCAGCTGACTGCGTGGAGATTGAACGCTTGATTTTATCGAAACGAGGATTCTCTGATTCTGTTATCAGTACTTTGATACAGGCTAGAAAGCCTGTCACTAGAAAAATCTATCATAAGCTATGGCGTAAATATCTTTATTGGTGTAATTCCAAGGGCTACTCGTGGAGTAAAGTTAGGATTCCTAGGATTCTATCTTTTCTCCAAGAAGGATTGGAGAAAGGCTTATCAGCTAGTTCCTTAAAGGGACAAATTTCTGCGTTGTCAATTTTGTTTCACAAACGTTTGGCAGATGTGCCAGATGTTCAGTCTTTTTATCAGGCTCTAACCAGAATTAAGCCTGTATTTAGACCAATTATTCCTCCCTGGAGTTTGAATTTAGTTCTTCAAGTTCTTCAAGGGGTTCCGTTCGAACCTTTACATTCCATAGATATAAAATTATTATCTTGGAAAGTTCTGTTTTTGGTTGCAATTTCTTCTGCTCAATGAGTTTCTGAGCTTACAGCATTACAGTGTGATTCGCCTTATCTCATATTTCATTCTGATAAGGTGGTTTTATGTACCAAACCTGGTTTTCTTCCTAAGGTTTTTTTCGAATAAGAATATTAATCAGGAAATGATGTTCCTTCATTGTGTCCTAATACTTCTTCCAAGAAGGAGCGTCTGTTACATAACTTGGACATGGTCCGTGCCTTAAAGTTTTACTTACAGGCAACTAAGGATTTCCGTCAATCATCTTCATTGTTAATTGTTTATTCTGGGAAGTGTAGGGGTCAGAAAGCTACGACTACCTCTCTTTCTTTTTGGCTGAGAAGTATCATCCACCTGGCATATGAGACTGCTGGAGAGCAGCCTCCTGAAAGAATTACGGCTCATTCTACTAGGGCTGTGGCTTCCACATGGGCTTTTAAAAACGATGCATCTGTTGAACAGATTTGTAAGGTTGCGACTTGGTCGTCCCTTCATACTTTTTCCAAATTTTACAAATTTGATACTTTTGCTTCTTCTGGGGCTGTTTTTGGGAGAAAAGTTCTTCAAGCAGTGGTCCCTTCCATTTAGGTCTCTGTCTTGTCCCTCCCTTTCATCCGTGTCCTGTTGCTTTGGTATTGTATCCCACAAGTAAGGATGAAATCCGTGGATTCGTCGTATCTTGTAGAAGAAAAGGAAATTTATGCTTACCTGATAAATTGATTTCTTCTACGATACGATGAGTCCACGGCCCTCTTTGTCAATTTTAGACAGATTATGTTTTTTATTATTTATAACTTCAGTCACCTCTGCACCTTTTAGCTTTTCCTTTCTCTTCCTATAACCTTCGGTCGAATGACTGGGGGTGGAGGGGAAGGGAGAAGCCATATTTACAGCTCTGCTGTGGTGCTCTTTGCCACTTCCTGTTAGCAGGAGGATAATATCCCACAAGTAAGGATTAAATCCGTGGACTCATCGTATCGTAGAAGAAATCAATTTATCAGGTAAGCATAAATGTCCTTTTATATATATATATATATATATATACAGTATATATATATATATATATATATATATATACACATACACACACACATATATTTTTATATAAAGTTGTATGCTATACTTTAGACTTTAAAACATTTTTTGGTTGTCCTGTTCATAAGAGCTATTTTTCTTATTTACACAAATCAGGATGTTTGTCTAAAAACATCACTTATTAAAATGTTCAAGTGTTTCTTATTTATTTATTTTTTCTAAAAATATATTCACTGTTAAATTCTGTAATGAAAAGGATGAATTTGAGTTTAATTATCATTTTCTTTCAATTGCTATTCTATTTCCCATAACACAAATATCATGCTTTTTAGAAACTCAATTAATCTACAAGGGTATATTTTATTTTTTTTAAAAAGTACTTTTTATGAATATTCATGATTTTTTTTTTCTTCATCTATAGGGCAGAATTGGATAAAGGTTATATCATCTTTCTATGTCTAATAATGATCCCTTTTTAAATCAAAATAACTATTAGAATACATTAACAGATAGTTATATTGGAGCACAATAATTGTTACAGGGACAGTAAATGTAAAACGTTTTAAATTATAATAATTCAGTATTTACATAATTAACTAATAAATGGCTAGATTACGAGTTTTGCGTTATGGGTAAAAAAGCAGCGTTATGGCTCTTTTTCACTACCGCTGGTATTATGAATTTTGCATGTATAGGTGTACAGCACACTTTTTTGGCCGTAACATAACATAACTATCGCAGCTTTCAAAAAGTCCTTTTTTCAATGGGACTTCTACAGTGCCGTTATTATGAGTTGGCCTGTGTGGCCAAAAAGTGAGCGGTACAGTCTATACCATCAAGATCCATACCATAAACTGAAAGTCAGTAGTTATGGCTTTTATGTTACAAAGCCGTAACATAAAACTCATAACTAAAGTGCTAAAAAGTGCACTAAAACCAATAAATTACCTATTAATCCCTAAACCGAGGCCCTGCCACATCGCAAACACTAAAATAAAATTATTATCCCCTAATCTGCTGCTCCGGACATCGCCGCCACTATAATAAACATATTAACCCCTAAACCGCCGTACTCCCACATCTCAAACTTTAGTTAAATATTATTAACCCCTAATCTGCTGTCCCTAACATTGCTGCAACCTACATTACCGTTATTAACCCCTAGGGGCCTATTCATCAAGCCGTCAACTGTGCTGCATTCGACGGCATCAATACGCTCGCCTGACATTGCCTAACATCGCTGCCGCGGACCTCAATACGCTCTCCATATTTAACGA
This sequence comes from Bombina bombina, assembly GCF_027579735.1. Taxonomy (NCBI): domain Eukaryota; kingdom Metazoa; phylum Chordata; class Amphibia; order Anura; family Bombinatoridae; genus Bombina; species Bombina bombina. The sequence goes on along the minus strand of NC_069503.1, from coordinate 656,958,374 downwards.
AAAAGCTGTCAAAAAGTGGTGCACCAAGTACGGGGCGATGAGCAGCGGACTGTTGTTAACTAACAGTCATCGATCTCGCTGCTATTCGGCCCGCAACTAAATAAAGTTATTAACCCCTAAACCACCAGCCCCCCACATCGCCATAAACTAAATTAACCTATTAACCCCTAAACCTAACAACCCACTTACTTTATATTAAATATTAACTCATCCCTATCTTATTATAAATTTAAACTTACCATTAAAATTAAATTAAATTAAACTATATTAAAATAATAATTAATCTACCCTAACTTTTAAACTAAAATTACATTAAACTATATTAAAATAAAAATTAATCTACCCTATTATACTAAAATTACCTTAAACTATATTAAACTATTAATTTAATTAATTAATTTATTAATTAATAGTTTAATATAGTTTAAGGTAATTTTAGTATAATAGTTAGGGTAGATTAATTTTTATTTTAATATAGTTTAATGTAATTTTAGTTTAAAAGTTAGGGTAGATTAATTATTATTTTAATATAGTTTAGTTTAATTTTAGTATAATAGTTAGGGTAGATTAATTAATAGTTTAATATAGTTTAATTTAAATCTAAAGGTAAGTTTAAATTTATTATAAGATAGGGATGAGTTAATATTTAATGTAAGGTTAGCGGGTTGTTAGGTTTAGGGGTTAATAGTTTAATTTAGTTTATGGCAATGTGGGGGGCTGGCGGTTTAGGGGTTAATAGGTTTAGTAAGTGCTAGTTATGTGGGAGGCCAGGGGTTTAGGGGTTAATAACTTTTTTAGGTGGCGGCGGTGTCGGGGCGGCAGATTAGGGGTTAATAAGTATAATGTAGGTGGCGGCGGTGTAAGGGGTGGCAGATTAGGGTTGTTTAGACTTGGGGTACATGTTAGTGTGTTAGGTGTAAACGTTACTTTTATTCTCCCATAGGAATCAATGGGATATCAGGCAGCAGCGAACATACTGTAAGCTTTCGCTGCTTTCAGACTCCCATTGATTTCTATGGCATCCACCGCCTCCAGGAAGGACTAGTGGCGTGCGTACCTGGTAGTTATTTGATAACTAGCAAAAGTAGTCAGATAGTGCCGAATTTGCATTCGGAACATCTGTAGTGACGTAAGCATCGATCTGTGTCGGATTGTATGTTATGTCACAAAATTCTACTTTTGCCGGTCTGTAGCCTTTGATAAATAAGGCGAATCAAGCTTGCCACAATTACGCTGCAGAATTCCAGCATATTTGCGGTTGACGGCTTGATAAATAGGCCCCATAATCTGCTGCCCACAAAATCGCTGCCACTATTCTAAAGGTATAACCCCTAAACCTAACCCTAAGTCTAACCCTAACCCTAAGTGTAACCCTAACACCCACTAACTTTAATATAATTAAAATAAATCTAAATAAAAATTACTATCATTAACTAAATAATTCCTATTTAAAAATAAATACTTACCTATAAAATAAACCCTAAGCTAGCTACAATATACCTAATAGTTACATTGGCATCTAGTTATCAAGCCGTCGACTTTCTTGCATTCAACGGCACCAATACGCTCGCCTAAGTACGCCTAACATCGCTGCCGCGGACCTGAATACGTTCAACAAAATTATCAAGAAAGCTGTCAAAAAGCTGCGCACCAAGTACGGAGCAATGAGCAGCGGACGGTTGTTAACTAACAGTCATCGATCTCGCTGCTCTTTGGCTTATTCGTAGCTTTCTTGGTACCCTGTCACTAAACACTCACACTATACTATACTGTTTAACCCCTATACCACCACTCCCAGAGCCCACCGCACCTAAATAAAGTTATTAACCCCTAAACCGCTGCTCCGGGAGACCACCACAACTCTAATAAAGTTTTTAACCCCTAAACCGCCGCTCCCGGACCCCGCCGCACCTAAATAAAGTGTTTAACCCCTAAACCGCCGCTCCCGGAGCCCACCCCCACCTACATTATATGTATTAACCCCTAAACTGCCGCTCCCGGAACCCGCTGCAACTAAATAAAATGTTTAACCCCTAAACCGCCGCTCACGGACCCCGCCGCAACCTACATTAAATTTATTAACCCCTAATCTGACCCCCCTACACCATCGCCACCTTTATTAAATTTATTAACCCCTAATCTCCTGCCCCCAATGTCACCGCCACTATATTAAATTTATTAACCCCTAAACCTAAGTCTAACCCTAACCCTAACACCCCTTAACTTAAAAATTATTTAAATTAATCTAAATAAATATTCCTATCATGAAATAAATTATACCTATTTAAGAATAAATACTTACCTATAAAATAAACCCTAAAATAGCTACAATATAACTAATAGTTACATTGTAGCTATTTAAAGATTTTTTATTTTACAGGCAACTTTGTATTTATTTTAACTAGGTACAATAGTTATTAAATAGTTATTAACTATTTATTAACTACCTAGTTAAAATAAATACAAAAGTACCTGTAAAATAAAACCTAACCTAAGTTACAATTACACCTAAAACTACACTATAATTAAATTAATTCGCTAAATTAAAATAAATTCATTACAATTAAAGTACAAAAAAACAAACACTAAATTACAGAAAATAATAAAATAATTACAAGAATTTTAAACTAATTACACCTAATCTAATCCCCCTAATAAAATAAAAATCCTTCTAATAAAATAAAAAAGCCCACCAAAATAATAAAAATCTATAGCCCTTAAAAGGGCCTTTTGCTGGGCATTGCCCCAAAGTAAATCAGCTCTTTTACCTGTAAAAAAAAATACAATACCCCCCCAACATTACAACCCACCACCCCCCCCACTCAACCCTACTCTAAAACCCACCCAATCCCTCCTTAATAAAACCTAACACTAGCCCCTGAAGATCACCCTACCTTGCGACGTCTTCACCCAACTGGGCAGAAGTGGTCCTCCAGTCGGTCCGAAGTCTTCATCATATCTGGGCAGAAGAGGACCTCTAAAATGAAAGAGTCCAAATTAACATTTAAATAACAAGTAAACAGCAATGGCATATCTGCATATTGTGCGTAAGATTTCTTCTATTTTAATTTTGTACATATGATTTTATCTATTAACATTGTTTGATACTTAAACCTTTTCAATGTGACTATTCAGAATGCTTTTTTTCAATAGGAATATATATGTTAGATGGCCACAAGATGGCAGTGATACAATAATGAGTAGTCACATGACAACAGGTGAACAATTGACCAGGTGTAAAGTATTTAAATGATGAATCAGTGTATGTTCAGTATACATGACTAAGGACCTATAGCAGGTCTGAAACGTTGTATGTTTGTCAAAAGACCCTATATGAAGAAATAAAGGTTTTTTAACTATTGGTGGCTGGAACAAATCTTTTTTGCTACCAGAAGAGGACCTCCAGGCAGGCAGTCTTCATCCAGGTGGCATCTTCTATCTTCATCCATCCAGAGCTGGGCGGGTCCATCTTCAAGACATCCGACGCGGAGCATCCTTCCAAGCTGACTACTACCCGACGAATGAATATTCCTTTAAATTCCTTTAAATGACATCCAAGAAGGCGTCCCTTGAATTCCGATTGGCTGATAGAATTCTATCAGCCAATCAGAATTAAGGTAGGAAAAATCCTATTGGCTGATGCAATCAGCCAATAGGATTGAAGTTCAATCCTATTGGCTGATCCAATCAGCCGATAGGATTGAGCTCGCATTCTATTGGCTGATTGGAACATATACATATACTGTAGCTAGCTTAGGGTTTATTTTATAGGTAAGTATTTAGTTTTAAAAAGGAATAATTTATTTAATGATAGGAATATTTATTTAGGGGGGTCAGATTAGGGGTTAATAAATTGAATGTAGGTGGCGGCAGTGTAGGGTGGTCAGATTAGGGGTTAATACATTTAATGAAGGTGGCGGCGGGGTCCGGGAGCAGCGGTTTAGGGGTTAAACACTTTATTTAGTTGTGGCGGGCTCCGGGAGTGGTGGTTTAGGGGTTAATAAGTATAATGTAGGTGGCGGCGGTGTAGGGGGGCAGATTAGGGGTTTATAATGTAGGTGGCGGCGGTGTAGGGGGGCATATTAGGGGTGTTTAGACTCGGGAACATGTTAGGGTGTTAGGTGTAGACGTTCCCATAGGAATTAATGGGATATCGGGCAGCAGTGAACATGAGCTTTCGCTGCTGTCAGACTCCCATTGATTCCTATGGCATCTGCCGCCTCCAGGGCGGCGGATTGAAAACCAGGTACGCTGGGCTGGAATAGTAGCGAGCGTACTTGCTAGTTTTTTAATAACTAGCAAAAGTAGTCAGATTGTGCCGAACTTGCGTTCGGAACATCTGTAGTGACGTAAGCATTGATCTGTGTCAGACTGAGACTGGCAGATCGTATGTTAAGTTACTATATTCTACTTTTGCCAGTCTGTATGGTTTGATAACTACAGCGAATCAGGCTCGCCACAAATACGCTGCAGAATTTCAACGTATTTGCGGTTGAAAGCTTGATAAATAGAGGCCATTGTATCTATCTTAGGTTTTTTTTATTTCACAGGCAAGTTTGTATTTAATTTAACTAGGTAGACTAGTTAGTAAATAGTTATTAACTATTTACTAGCTACCTAGTTAAAATAAATACAAATTTACCTGTAAAATAAAACCTAACCTGTCTTACACTAAAACCTAACCTTACACTAAGATTAAATAAATTACATTAATTAAATACAATTAACTAAATTACAAAAGAAAACAAACACTAAATTACACAAATTAAAAAATAAATGATCAAATATTTAAACTGATTACACCTAATCTAATAGCCCTATAAAAATTAAAAAGTCCCCCAAAATAAAAAAAAAACCCTAGCCTAAACTAAACTACCAATGGCCCTTAAAAGGGCCCTTTGCGGGGCATTGCCCCAAAAAAATCAGCTCTTTTACCTGTAAAAAAAATACAAACAACCCCCAACAGTAAAACCCACCACCCACAGAACCAAACCCCCCAAATAAAATTCTATCTAAAAAAACTAAGCTCCTCATTGCCCTGAAAAGGGCATTTGTATGGGCATTGCCCTTAAAAGGGCATTTAGATCTTTTTCAGCCCAAACCCTAAGCTACATATAAAACCCATCCAAAAAAAAATTAAAAAAACTAACACTAACCCCCGAAGATCCACTTACAGTTTTTGAAGACCGGACACCCATCCTCAACGAAGCGTCAGAAGTCCTCAGCGAAGCCGACAGAAGTCTTCATCCAAGCGGGCCAAAGTCTTCATCCAGACAGCATCTTCTATCTTTATCCATCCGGCATGGATCGGCTCCATCTTCAAGACATCCGGCACGGAGCATCCTCTTCAGACGGCGGCTAACAAAGAATGAAGGTTTCTTTAAGGAACGTCATCCAAGATGGTGTCCCTTGAATTCCGATTGGCTGATAGAATTCTATCAGTCAATCGGAATTAAAGGTGAAAAAATCCTATTGGCTGATGCAATCAGACAATAGGATTGAGCTCACATTCTATTGGCTGTTTCAATCAGCCTCTCCCCATTTATGTCTATGGGGAAGTCGTGCACAAGCATGTAAAACCAGCTCACAGTAGCGCTGGTATTTGTGTGCGGTATGGAGCTCAATTTTGCTCAACTATCACATATTGCCTGCTAATGCCGGGTTTATGAAAACCTGTAATAGCGGCGCTATAGGGAGGTGAGCGGTGAAAATAAATTGCAAGTTAGCACCGAGCTGCTCATAACACAAAACTCGTAATCTAGCCGAAAATGAGGCTCAATGTTTATTGCACCCAAATGTCCTCTGTTTAAAAAGGAAACCCCTACTGTTTAGTGCAAAATTTAAATTTTTAAAATAAAGCACAAGCCAGGAGGGGCTTTTCTTTATAAACAAAGGAATTTGAGCTATTGTATGAGTAAGATAAAAAGGTTTATGTTTAGTCTCCCTTTAAGTCAAATGTGGTAGTTGACAAAAAGAGTGGCAAATAGGCACATCATTTGCAATTTTTACAGAAAGAGCAAATAAGACAATAGCAGATAATTCAAAAATCTCCATGAATTTGTTCATACATTTGTCTGTGTTTAGTAGGCTCAAAAGTGTTGTTTTTTCCCTATGGCTAATTAAAGAGATAGTAAACACCAAAAATGGTATTGTTTAAAAAGATAGATTATCCCTTTTAATACCATACCCCAGTTTTGCATAACCAACACTGTTATAGAAATATACTTTTTACCTCTGTGATTACCTTGTATCTAAGCTTCTGCAGACGGCCTCCTTATCTCAGATCTTTTGACAGACTTGCATTTAAGGCAGTTAGTGCTGACTCTTAAATAACTCCACGTGCATGAGCCTAATGTTATATATATATATATATATATATATATATATGACACACATGAACTAATGCCCTCTAGTTGTGAAAAACTGTCAAAATGCATTCGGATAAGAGGTGGCCTTCGAGGGCTTAGAAATTAGCATATGAGCCTCCCATTAGAAATTTACTATATGAGCCTACCTAGGTTTAGCTTTCAACTAAGAATACCAAAAGAACAAAGCAAATTTGATGATTAAAATTGTTTAAAATTACATGACCTATCTGATTCATGAAAGTTTAATTTGGACTTTACTATCCCTTTAAAGGACATTAAATGGATATAAAACAGTCTGTTGCATTGCTTAAATCAAAAACACTAATCAATGGGTTACACTTGTGTATATCATTTTAAAAAGGATTTTAACTTTTATTTATTTATTTTTAACTTAATTTGTGCATGGTTCAATACTTTCTGTCACAGCCCCACGATAGGGCTGTTATCTCAGCATAAAGGTAGGTATAACTTGATGTCATAAATCTTCTACAACATCATGAACTGGCTTACCACTAGAGAAACAGGAACTCAGCTTCTTGCCCATGCTCAGAAGAGATGTTTTTCAACTTGAATTTAAAGCATGTCAGCTCCTTCGTTTTCCTGAGGACAGGGGCTACATTGAAAATTTCTCATTGCCAATTTTGCAAAATAAATATGTTAATATTTTAAGATATTTAAATTGATTTTAAAATAGAAACTGCAGGTTTGTGTATAACACATTTCTAGGACAATGCTGCTCTCTTGCTACATTTCTATAAATTGACATTGACATGCTCACAAGCATATAGAGGAAACATTAAAAAATCAAAATTTAGATGCTGCAAAGAAAAAAATATTGTATCCACCCTTTAATTATTTATCTGGTTTTGATATTAGAAATGTGGTTGAAAATTTCCAATAATATCCTGCATAAAACAAATGATTTTGGATATTTTATCAGATTAGGGTATTTTAAAACATAGGTGAACCATGTAGTTGACAAAACAGAAAATAATGTCTAACACAGGATTGTTTCAGATTAGGTCAGGGGCCAAAATGTTTCCTACTTATTTTTTTTTTTTATCTAGCTTGACTTCCTTAACCCACATTACTCCTTTGAATCTAGTATGACAGAGAAAGCTTTTATGTAAGTATGAGATTAGAAAAATCCACTCCCCCTCTTTGCTAATAGGTTAACTTTATGCTGCTGCTAATATAAATGCATCATGTTTAATCATTACGGAGTTTTATAAGTATGTTTGATAAAAGTAGTTTCTCACTCATAAGGGAGAGAAAGTTGAAAAAATATTGCGATGATGTTAGTACTACAGAAATCCCATGTGAGACAAACTGTTGCTGAAAATTGTAAAATGTTTCTTTATGCATATTTATAAAAAAAACTCTGATGGATTCCATCTTGCAACCATTGGTCACAAATATGCCCACATACTTACGGGATTCTGCAATATTATTGGAATTGGTCACAGGAATAGATAACATAGAGGAAGCAGATCTCCTAGTGACCCATGATGTCACAAGCCTATACACGGATATACCTCACTGTGAAGGTTTACAGACTATTCAACATCAGCTATCCAGATATCCTTATGTGGGACCTCCTGTTGAAGTTGTACTCTTTTTGTTGGATTTCTGTTTGACAACAAATTATTTCAGATTTGAGAATCAATTCTACCTCCACCTAGGCCCCATCAAATGGGAATTTGTATATGGACGAACTCTAAACCTTTGAAACAGAGTTATTTCATGATACTCGTATCAGGTTTTTCAAGCACTACATTGATGACTTGTTCCTGATATGGTCGGGAACACACCTAGATTTGGAACAATGTTTGGAAGATCTCAATAAAGCAAATATGGCACTAAGCTTCAAAATGCAGTATGCCAAGGTGAGGATTGAATTCCTGGATGTATGCCTTTACAAGAAATATAGGAAGATACACTTTACATTATTCCGAAAGGAAACTGATCACAACTTGTTGCTACATTTTACAAGCTGTCATCTCCCAGCTTTAAAGCAGGCACTCCCTAAATCTCAACTTCAAAGAGTTATAAGAAACAATACAGAGATATGCAACCAGCAAAACCAATTAGATGACATGCAATCATGTTTTCAACAACGCAGCTATACAATAAAATTACTTTAAACACAACCAGGGGTTGTAACACATCAAGATGACATAACAGAGGATAAAGCTGTTGGGGGTTCTAGGAGGACTTTTGTCAACATGTATACGGGTGACAAAAAAAGAGATTGGATCTCTACTACACAAATATTGGGAGATTCTGGCAACAGATAACACCTTTACTTTCAAAAATATCCCCCCCCCCAATAGGCTTAAAAAGAGCTAGATCACTTTGTGATATTCTGGTGAAGACAGACCATCGACAATGCTATGCCAAGACAACATGGCTATCAACGATGAAACCTGGATGTTTCAGATGTTTGGGATGCACTTAAGTTTGCATATTTTTCTCACCCCCATAGAAGACAGCATTTTGTTTACAGGTTTCGACTGACCTTTACCCCCACACACATAGTGTACTTGTTACACTGTACTTGTGGGGTTTTCTATGTAGGGAAAACTTGTGATGACCTAGGTACCCACATGGCAAATTATAGATCAGCCATCTAGTTGGCTATAAAGAGGGGTTCTTCTGAACAGCCAGTAGTCCGACACTTCCAGCAAGCAGGACATACTGTCACAGATCTCAATTATACTATTATCATGTTCCCAACAAAGCAAGGGGTGGAGACCAGAATAGACTTTTTTTTACAGAAGAAAGCAAGATGAACATATATTCTGGACACTCTTGACGCTAAGGGACTAAACACCCATTTAGATTGGCATGCCTACTTGTAAAAACAGCCTATATGAGATTCCACTGATCTATAGTTGTAGTAGTGTAATGCTATTTGTCTCTATAATCTGGATGCTTAGCACATTGATAGGACATGTACATAACTTTATTCTAAGATATCCATATGCAATGGTACAGTACTGCCTCTTGTTGACTATAGAGTAGCCTTATTTCTCAATCATTGATAGATTGTATATACAGATGTTTACATCTGTTACTATGGCAATGCTTGAACATATACTGTAGTATAGGATAGTGGGTAGATATACTTTACTTCTAAATATGTATGCACCAGCTTTAGCTATAGTAGGATTAGGATTTACCCTTGTAATTTGTATTTATATGCTCCTTAAGGGATTGAAAAGGATTAGTATATATCTGAACAATGGTGAGGTTTTGATATAAGGTTACCATGGCGACATATAATCAATGTTTCACTATGGTTTAATTAGTTTATGCTAGATCAGCAAATAGTTTATTTGATATACGTTAAACCATTTGTGTTCTATTACAATGTACATTACCCCTGTATATTGCGATTAATACTGTAATATCTGTCAAAATGTTCTTAATTTTGTTTTCCAGCTCTGTGTTGCCCGAGATGATGACATCACTGTTTGGGGTGGTGCTTCTACCCTGGAGAGCGCTGGGACTGGCATCCAGAGTTAATATATATTCCTGAGGTGGTAGGGCAAGTTTGTTCACTTTTTTATGTCTGAGGAAGGGGGTAAAGCCTGAAAATGTTCACGTATTAAAGGTGACCTTCCTGAAAAAGAATTAACAGAGAGTTCTCTCTTTCTTAAGGATATATATATATATATATATATATATATATATATATATATATATATATATATATATATAAGTACAGAAAGAGAAAAAGCCGGATGCGGTCTTAAATTAAAACGTCCAATTTATTGGTCAATGTTAAAAATAATTGACAGTACTCAAAACGAAAAAGTCTAACATGTTTCGGCACACGGCCTTACTCATAGACATGATTTTCTTAGTGAAAACCGCCAGTATTTAAAAGCAGTAGTGAGTATCTATTGGTTGTCATTAATTGCTAACAAGTAACAAGTGATAATATACTTAAACAATAAGAGAACCTAACTAACAATGCTGTTAAATAAACACATAATTGCTACAAAGGTATATAGAATTAACATAAATGGGTGGCATGTAAATCCCAGCCAATATTAATATTAAATAAATAAATGAATATACCATATGTGTAGCGGCTGGTTTAAATTCAATTAAATCAACAAATAAATAAATAAGTAAATGAATCTATACAGACAGATTGCAATATTACACAGGTAAACCACGTGAGGCTTGTTTTGGTTTGCTATAGCGATTTAGAGATTCACACACTTATGATCATATATGCAATGTCAATACATAAGCCTAGAATAATTTTAAATAACTACTGTTATATATAACCAATTAAAAACTGCCTCTGTTTCATACAATTCATATATCTAGTAATCTTAGACTTAAATGTATTTGTGTTTGTTATTAATAATAGTGATAATAATAATAGAGCACAAGAAAGCCTATGATGTTATGGGAATTGTACTATAAAAGCACAAGTTATCCTATTGGTGGTGAAGACAAATACAGGAGAAGTTTAGTAATTTGAAACTTAGTATATATCATTATTTTTAAACGATTTAATACTAAAGAGACCTTTCTTTGTTTGGAAAATATGTTGTGACAACACGGGTCCTTCTGTTAATGTAAACACCAACAAACACAAGGAAAAAATACAAACAGAGTAATCAACCAGTGTGTCAATTATTGTTAATGGTTAAAGAAATTATTCTAGATTTGGATTTGAATTACTTAATTGTGTGCTCAGGGAGAAACTTTCTGGTTGGTTTAATGTAAGTAAAGGAGGGGGTAGTATATTATGTTATGGGCATAAGTAGACCCCTCATAAATAAGTAATAATTATTGTTTTTCTAAACAAATTATCAGATTGATACATGATCATATAATATCTTAGTGAATTATTCCCAAAAGTTTATAATGTCATTAATGAAATTATATCCATCAGGGATACGCGACTTCAAAGTGAAGATCCAAAATGCCTCTTTTTTCAAGAGGGCCTTATTACGATCACCACCCCTGTTTTGTGCTTGTATATGGTCAATAACCATCCATCTAAAGGTTGTATTACTGCTAGCATGTGTCTGAATGAAATGCTTGGCCATATCAGATACAGGATCTGATCGTTTGATATCAGATAGATGTTGTCGGATGCGTTCTCTAACCTCCCTTGAAGTGCATCCCACATATTGTTTCGAGGTGCATGTGCACCAAATCATATATACTGCAAATTTTGTGCGACAATTGACGCAGCTTTTTACTGTATATGACTTATGAGGAGGAAAAAACATTTCCCTTCTGGATAAAGCTGCAAGGGATACATGCATTGTACCCACACTTGTACATACCCCTAGATTGTAACCATGAGCTTGTAGTTGTTTTATCCTTAGGTAAAGCACTTGGGGAAATAATATTTCCTATAGTGCATCCTTTCCTGTAGGAAAACCTACATCCTTTGTCGATGAAAGGAACCAATCCCTCATCTGCCTTGAGCATAGGTAGATGTTTACGAATGATCTTGCAAATGTTATTGTAGTCAGATGAATATTGAGTAACAAAGGTAACCCAATCACTAGTGGGATTGGTCCTTTTAGGTTTATTTGCCAACAAAGTTTTCCTGTCCAAACAATCCACTTCATTTTTTGCCTTTTGAATGGCTGTGTTGTGATAACCCCTACTTATGAGTCTGTGAGTAAGATCTTCACTTTGTACAACACAATCTTGTTTTTCAGAACAGTTCCTTTTTATTCTAATATACTGTCCCTCTGCTATGGCATAGGGAACATTTAGTGGATGGTTGCTTCTGCCATGTAGGAGTGTATTGCCTGATATAGGCTTTCTGAAAATTTGCGTTTTTATGTTGTTAGTACCAGCCAGATTGCTTAGCTGGACATCTAAAAAATGTATAGATGTTTTGTTTGTTTCAAAAGTGAACTTCAGACCCCATTCATTTTCATTTAGATATGAACTCTTCAATGAGTGTGGGCTGACCAATCCAAATCAACAGTAGATCGTCAATAAAACGATGGTAGCTTTTGATATACTGGAGAAAAGGATTCTGTTCCCCATATATCATGCTAAGTTCGAACCAACCCATTACTAAATTAGCATATGAGGGCGCAAATTTCGCCCCCATTGCTGTACCTTGCAACTGGAGATAAAAAGAGTCATCAAACTTGAAATAGTTGTGTGTCAATAAAAATTGCAACACATCTAAGATGAATTGGATAAATTCTTTGGTATAATTCGTTTTATTCTCCAAATAGAATTTAACGGCAAGGATCCCCATGGTATGGGGGATAGATGAGTATAGGGCTACGACGTCTACTGTTAGCCAAAAAAAATCTTCTTGCCATATAAAGCCATCAAAAATTTGAAGCACATGTTTGGTATCTTTCAGAAAGCTTGGTAAGGAAACAACAAGTGGCTGCAGTATGCTGTCCAGCCATTCTGATAGTGGTTCGCAAAGCGAACCAATACCAGACACAATTGGTCTACCTTTTACATTCACAGTGCTTTTGTGCACCTTAGGCAAGACATGTATAATAGGGGTGATGGGATTGTCAACAGACAGAAAGTCAAATGTTTTGTCATCAATATGGCCAAGCATGAGGCCATCATCCAAAAGGGAGATGAGGTCCTTTTTAAATTTATGTACAGGATCGCAAGGTAAGACCTTGTAATCAGTAGGATTATTTAGCTGCCTCATAATCTCCCCTTTATATGATTTTAAATCCCAGATGACAACACTTCCACCTTTATCGGCGTTCTTTATCACCAAGTCTGAGTTTGACTTCAGTGAGGTCAAGGCAATTCTCTCTTGTTTAGTAAGATTGGGTTTACTTTTCAAGGGTTTTTTAGCAAGATCAACCAGGTCTTTCTCAATTCTTTTTTGGAAAGAAACCAATGTGTCCCCCCTTGTTTGTAAAGGATAAAAAGTAGATTTTGGTTTAAACCCAATGTGGGCATTACATGTACCCAAATTTAGTTCAGCATTCTCTTCATTCAATGACATAAGAGCCTGGATATCCCTGACTTCAGAGAAATCAAAACTCAAAGTGTTTAGAGTATTTTCAGATGAGCTACTATAATGGTCAATTCTGTTGTCAGTCTGTTCACCAACCTCTTGTGAAAAATAAAAATGTTTTTTCAATGTAAGTGCTCGAATGAATTTATTTATATCTACCAAGGTTTGGAACAAATTAAACCTAGTGGTAGGGACATAACCTAGTCCATAGCCGAGTACTTTGATCTCATCTTTGTTTAATTTGTAATTGGTGAGATTGATAACATCGTAAGTGGAGTCAATAGACTCATCCATTAAATTCAATGTATTTTCATTTGAAGTACATGTATCATCCATCAAATCTGATATTTGTTTTGACCCCTCCCTCTCCTTAGTGTATACCTGGGTTGTTGTCTTAAATTTGGATTTCCCCTTGTGTTTGCCCCTCGCCCTCGATTTGCATGGTTCATTGGGGTAATCTGAAAAACCTGATCCAGTATGTTACTGTCGGTTTGTTCTTTCTGAGAACCTGTCTGTTCTAATGCAACTTGATATTTATTTGACGTTGGAGGATGCTCAACTTCCTTTGAAATAAAGGATACAGTTTTTAATGTCTGATCTTTGGAGTTTTTTAGTATAGATTTAGGTTGTGCCCCCTGAGCCTGGTAGGCTTCATTGTCTGGATTACTATGATCTGAATTGCTGGCATCACCTGAGTCTGAACCACTCCAAGTGTCTTTTTTATTTTGATTTACTCTGTTGGACCTCCATCTACGTTTACGATCCCTAGATCGATTTCTATTTTGTCTTTGCCAAATATAAACCTTATTTTGACTATAATCCATTTGATCTCTCATGTACTTTTCATGTTTAGATTGCACTAACTCCTTTTTTAATTGTGCTATACTGTCATTTAAAATGTTGTCTAGTTCTTTGTAGTTTTTTTCTAACGTGTTTAAATCCAATTCTTGTTGTAAGAGAATGATTTGATCTCTGACTGCACAAAGCTGGGCATCTTTATATTCAATGATAAGTCCCATTAATTTAAAGGAGCAGTCAGAGAGAGATTCATTCCATTTTTTAATGAATGCCTGATCATCTACAGAGAAAGTGGGAAATTTCTTAATTCTAAGGCCCCTGGGAACCATTTGTAGCCTTATATAGCGATCCAGGGTCCACTTATCCCATTTCAATCTCAATTCCTTTTTCATTAAATTTTCCATAGACTGGAATTTGTCACTTAGAGGGTTCACACTATAATTTTCACAAAAAATATTTTCGAAATCTTTTTCTAATTGATCTAAATTATCAATAGTAGTAGAATTGTTGGTCCATGTCAAAACCTGATGCTGCTTCCATATTTGAAAGCTAAAGGTGAAACTTCACTAAAAGTGACTGAATATGTCAAGAAATGGTAACAACAATTGGACTCATTCAGATGGAAATTAATATACCACTATTAAGTATATGTATGTGCTGCTGTACACAAGTGTGAGAGGATCCTATTGCAAGTAAGAAAATGTTCACATTAGTGTTACAGTAAAGAATTAGAGAGCAAAACTACTCGCTTTCTAAGAACTGGGAACACTTTTTCCCATGTTTTAGAAAATACACTTAAACACTGTGTTATAGCAATAGGAACAAACACCTATTTTCTGATGAAACTATAGATAGTAGTTCAGTTGTGTAGTTTCTTATCCTTAATGCTAAAAAATGGCAGAAAAAATGTGTGTGCACACTTATATACTTATATACTTATGGGAAAGCTAAAGCAAAAGCAGAAAATGTCACAACAATACTTTTAGATACTTTTAGATACAATAAATGAAACCTGGAAAACGACAGCAAAATAGAGTTAGTTGTTAGAGCAAAAAATGGATAACATCAAAGCTTAAATAACCATGTTTATTCAAAGAACAGTATATGGTTAAAGTTCTCCTTATTGAATATAGACCTCTGGACTGAAAAGTATATATAAGTGAATATATGTATGAAAAACGAACGATAAGTCCAAAGTCCCAGCTGCTAGGAAAAAGATTGCAGAAAACAAGCACAAAGAACAGTCATAGATGTAAACAAGCTTCCCTTCCGCTTGTAATGGTAGAAAACACAGGAAAAAACATCAAGGCTGGATTGCGGTTTCCTGCCATGACAAACAGTCACTCTGAAGACCTCAATGAAGTATGCCTGAGCTCGGTGGGGAAATGGAGAGACAGTGTGGATCAACAGGGGTAAGTACTCACAGGATTCTTTACAGCAAATAAGTGAATGGAGGGTTTAACTTGTGATTCTCCGGTAACTTTACCATACGGCACGGCCACCGCTGCACCTCTGGAAGACCGGTGAATTCCTACGATATCCACTCCTTGCGTCCGCTCTCTGGCGTAGCTGCACTTCCTGTCACACCCTTTTGTCGATACCAGCCAATCCGTGCTCGTCTATGACGTAGCTCCACCGCTCGGCCAATCCTTCTAGGGCAACTTCAAGAATCCCAGTCCGGGGAACAAATGGAAAAATCCCTGATACTTATCAGGAATCAAAAGTTCGTTGTAAGACCTGGCTTTGTAAAGGGATAATGAAATAAGTACAAGAGAGAATTGCCTTGACCTCACTGAAGTCAAACTCAGACTTGGTGATAAAGAACGCCGATAAAGGTGGAAGTGTTGTCATCTGGGATTTAAAATCATATAAAGGGGAGATTATGAGGCAGCTAAATAATCCTACTGATTACAAGGTCTTACCTTGCGATCCTGTACATAAATTTAAAAAGGACCTCATCTCCCTTTTGGATGATGGCCTCATGCTTGGCCATATTGATGACAAAACATTTGACTTTCTGTCTGTTGACAATCCCATCACCCCTATTATACATGTCTTGCCTAAGGTGCACAAAAGCACTGTGAATGTAAAAGGTAGACCAATTGTGTCTGGTATTGGTTCGCTTTGCGAACCACTATCAGAATGGCTGGACAGCATACTGCAGCCACTTGTTGTTTCCTTACCAAGCTTTCTGAAAGATACCAACCATGTGCTTCAAATTTTTGATGGCTTTATATGGCAAGAAGAATTTTTTTGGCTAACAGTAGACGTCGTAGCCCTATACTCATCTATCCCCCATACCATGGGGATCCTTGCCGTTAAATTCTATTTGGAGAGTAAAACGAATTATACCAAAAAATTTATCCAATTCATCTTAGATGTGTTGCAATTTTTATTGACACACAACTATTTCAAGTTTGATGACTCTTTTTATCTCCAGTTGCAAGGTACAGCAATGGGGGCGAAATTTGTGCCCTCATATGCTAATTTAGTAATGGGTTGGTTCGAACTTAGCATGATATATGGGGAACAGAATCCTTTTCTCCAGTATATCAAAAGCTACCATCGTTTTATTGACGATCTACTGTTGATTTGGATTGGTCAGCCCACACTCATTGAAGAGTTCATTGGATATCTAAATGAAAATGAATGGGGTCTGAAGTTCACTTTTGAAACAAACAAAACATCTATAAATTTTTTAGATGTCCAGCTAAGCAATCTGGCTGGTACTAACAACATAAAAACGCAAATTTTCAGAAAGCCTATATCAGGCAATACACTCCTACATGGCAGAAGCAACCATCCACTAAATGTTCCCTATGCCATAGCAAAGGGACAGTATATTAGAATAAAAAGGAACTGTTCTGAAAAACAAGATTGTGTTGTACAAAGTGAAGATCTTACTCACAGACTCATAAGTAGGGGTTATCACAACACAGCCATTCAAAAGGCAAAAAATGAAGTGGATTGTTTGGACAGGAAAACTTTGTTGGCAAATAAACCTAAAAGGACCAATCCCACTAGTGATCGGGTTACCTTTGTTACTCAATATTCATCTGACTACGATAACATTTGCAAGATCATTCGTAAACATCTACCTATGCTCAAGGCAGATGAGGGATTGGTTCCTTTCATCGACAAAGGATGTAGGTTTTCCTACAGGAAAGGATGCACTATAGGAAATATTATTTCCCAAGTGCTTTACCTAAGGATAAAACAACTACAAGCTCGTGGTTACAATCTAGGGGTATGTACAAGTGTGGGTACAATGCATGTATCCCTTGCAGCTTTATCCAGAAGGGAAATGTTTTTTCCTCCTCCACCACGAATAAGTCATATACAGTAAAAAGCTGCGTCAATTGTCGCACAAAATTTGCAGTATATATGATTTGGTGCACATGCACCCCGAAACAATATGTGGGATGCACTTCAAGGGAGGTTAGAGAACGCATCCGACAACATCTATCTGATATCAAACGATCAGATCCTGTATCTGATATGGCCAAGCATTTCATTCAGACACATGCTAGCAGTAATACAACCTTTAGATGGATGGTTATTGACCATATACAAGCACAAAACAGGGGTGGTGATCGTAATAAGGCCCTCTTGAAAAAAGAGGCATTTTGGATCTTCACTTTGAAGTCGTGTATCCCTGATGGATATAATTCCATTAATGACATTATAAACTTTTGGGAATAATTCACTAAGATATTATATAATCATGTATCAATCTGATAATTTGTTTAGAAAAACAATAATTATTACTTATTTATGAGGGGTCTACTTATGCCCATAACATAATATACTACCCCCTCCTTTACTTACATTAAACCAACCAGAAAGTTTCTCCCTGAGCACACAATTAAGTAATTCAAATCCAAATCTAGAATAATTTCTTTAACCATTAACAATAATTGACACACTGGTTGATTACTCTGTTTGTATTTTTTCCTTGTGTTTGTTGGTGTTTACATTAACAGGAGGACCCGTGTTGTCACAACATATTTTCCAAACAAAGAAAGGTCTCTTTAGTATTAAATCGTTTAAAAATAATGATATATACTAAGTTTCAAATTACTAAACTTCTCCTGTATTTGTCTTCACCACCAATAGGATAACTTGTGCTTTTATAGTACAATTCCCATAACATCATAGGCTTTTTTGTGCTCTATTATTATTATCACTATTATTAATAACAAACACAAATACATTTAAGTCTAAGATTACTAGATATATGTATTGTATGAAACAGAGGCCGTTTTTAATTGGTTATATATAACAGTAGTTATTTAAAATTATTCTAGGCTTATGTATTGACATTGCATATATGATCATAAGTGTGTGAATCTCTAAATCGCTATAGCAAACCAAAACAAGCCTCACGTGGTTTACCTGTGTAATATTGCAATCTGTCTGTATAGATTCATTTACTTATTTATTTATTTGTTGATTTAATTGAATTTAAACCAGCCGCTACACATATGGTATATTCATTTATTTATTTAATATTAATATTGGCTGGGATTTACATGCCACCCATTTATGTTAATTCTATATACCTTTGTAGCAATTATGTGTTTATTTAACAGCATTGTTAGTTAGGTTCTCTTATTGTTTAAGTATATTATCACTTGTTACTTGTTAGCAATTAATGACAACCAATAGATACTCACTACTGCTTTTAAATACTGGCGGTTTTCACTAAGAAAATCATGTCTATGAGTAAGGCCGTGTGCCGAAACATGTTAGACTTTTTCGTTTTGAGTACTGTCAATTATTTTTAACATTGACCAATAAATTGGACGTTTTAATTTAAGACCGCATCCGGCTTTTTCTCTTTCTGTACTTATTTCATTATCCCTTTACAAAGCCAGGTCTTACAACGAACTTTTGATTCCTGATAAGTATCAGGGATTTTTCCATTTGTTCCCCGGACTGGGATTCTTGAAGTTGCCCTAGAAGGATTGGCCGAGCGGTGGAGCTACATCATAGACGAGCACGGATTGGCTGGTATCGACAAAAGGGTGTGACAGGAAGTGCAGCTACGCCAGAGAGCGGACGCAAGGAGTGGATATCGTAGGAATTCACCGGTCTTCCAGAGGTGCAGCGGTGGCCGTGCCGTATGGTAAAGTTACCGGAGAATCACAAGTTAAACCCTCCATTCACTTATTTGCTGTAAAGAATCCTGTGAGTACTTACCCCTGTTGATCCACACTGTCTCTCCATTTCCCCACCGAGCTCAGGCATACTTCATTGAGGTCTTCAGAGTGACTGTTTGTCACGGCAGGAAACCGCAATCCAGCCTTGATGTTTTTTCCTGTGTTTTATATATATATATATATATATATATATATATATATATTTCAAAACGCAATGTAAAATTAGCAATTCTTCATGTGTGCTAACCCGACGCTGTGTTGTTTTTATTTTAGGGGGGCTTTTTAATTTTTATAGGGCTATTAGATGGTGTAATTGTTTTTATTTTTGATAAATTCATTTATTATTTTTTGTAAGCTTTGAGTTTTTATTTTTGGTAATTTAGTGTTTATTATTATTATTGGTAATTTTAGATTTTTTAATTTTTTTTCGTAGTGTTAGGTTTTTTTAAATTTGTAATTTAGATTTTTTAATTGGTAGTATTTTTTAATTTTATTAGAAAAGTAATGTTAGGTTAATTTATAGTTTGTTAGGTTTATTTTTATCTCACATGTAAGTTTTTATTTATTTTTAGATAGATTGTAATTTTAATTTTAAATTATGGGGTGTTAGGTTTAGGTGTTAATACTTTAATTTAATGTTTTGCAATGTGGGGGGGCTGGCAGTTTAGGTGTTAATAGGTTTATTTAGTAGCGGCAATTTGGGGGGCCGGAGGTTTAGATATTAATAGGTTTATTTAGTGGTGGCGATGTGGGGGAGTGGCAGATTAGGGGTTAATAGCTTTATTATAGTGCTGGCGATGTCTGGGAGCGGCGGAATAGGGGTTAATATATTTATTTAGGTGTCGGCAATGTCTGGGGCGGCGAATTAGGGGTGTTTAAGCTAGGGGTTTATGTTAGGGTGTTAAGTTTAAATGTAACTTTCTTTTCCCCATAGACATCAATGGGGTTGCGTTACGGAGAATTTTCATACCGTACTTCAGGTGTTAGTTTTTTTTTTTAACACTCGCTCCCAATTGATGTCTATGGGGAAAGCGTGCACGAGCACGTCAAATAGCACGTAAAATCAGCCCTTGGATTTTGTGCGGTATGGAGCTTAACGCCATCATATCACACGCACAAGGAGGCTTTTCAGTAACTTGTAATGGTAACGCTATGGAGAGTGAAATAACGCAACTTTTTTTTGGCCTTAGTTTCACACCCTGTTTAGTGCAAAACTCGTAATCTAGGTGATTGTCATCTACCATATACCTTTTAACTAAATTATTATTTTTTTAAATATTTAAAGGAATTATTTTTATCAGATAGGCTTTATATGAGTGTAACCATATTTTCAGATGTATTTATGTTGTGTTTAGTGCAGCTTTTTTAATGCACTATGTTTTATGCAAGAGTTTCAGTCACGCGAATCCGAAGAGCTTCAAATGCAATTCAGCTCTTGCAATTAACTTTTAATATGAATGCTATTTCTGACACCACAAAGAAAACGTTATCACTTGCTTGCAACAGTTTGCACGCCACTTGTAATCTAGCCCTAAATATATTATTTTAATTGTGATACCAGTAAAAAATGTGCCACTATTCCTTTAAGGGAGCATATGCCACACAAACAAACAAACAAAAAAACCTTGCATATAAAAGAATACCCATAATTATCTATGTAACTGTTTATTGCCATATGTACAGGGCAGATACAATGCTCAGGTGTTCACCACAGCAAGAGACATATCACAGCAACATATATAGCAGGATGGGATACAATCAGGTACTTGGGTATTCCTTCTGTTGCCCCCCACAATGCATGAATAGACCTTTTTGCAAGTAGCAATCCATATTTGTTCAGCACCCTAGGTGATTGCCATACTAATGACAAATAGTTCACAGCATTCGTCTTCAGTTGGGGTGTCTGATGTCTCTAAAGAATCCCTTATCTCCGAAATTACTAAATAATTGTATCAAAAGGCCTCTTCATTTGATAGACTTGATTCCACATTACAGATAAGGAATTTCATGTGATTATAGTTGTCATGGTATTATCATAGTAAAAATTATCCACTGGCAGCAAACTCTTGATAATTTTTCCTTATTTCTTTGAGTTAAAATGTAGATTTCCAAATAAACAAGCAAAATGAATGAGTTTAAAAATAGATGATACTATGGGGCCATAGCTTCAATTGATGAGGCACTGGAAGTCCATGTAAATATGACGCAAATTTGAACCGCCGTAGTTAACAAAGCATCACGATCGCCAGATATTGAAATGTGTGACATAATATACGCTTCCGCAAAATAAATCAGACGCAGATCAATGTTTGTGTTATTTGAGCGGAATACTGATCACCCACCGTAACATTTGACTCCATTTGACCCTCTTGCCAATTTATCAAACATTCAACAGGTACGCTTGCATCAATTCCGACGCAGCATACCTATCATTTAAACCGCCACCTTTGAGGCGGCGATTGCCATAGAAATCAATGGGAGTCTGAAAACACAGAAAGGTTATGTTCGATGCTGCAAGAGAATGAAGCATATTAGATAATAAAATTAAATTAGAAACTTTATTAAAATTGTATACTCTTTCTAAATCAAACAATATTATTGCTTCAAAGTATTGCTTCAATTCTGGTGCACTAGTAGATATAGGGATAAAATTTTAATGAGAGACAAAGATGTAATATAATCCATAAGAAGTAATTTATTTATTTCAAAGCAAGGGGACAATGATTGCTCCAAATTTGGTGCACAGTATTGCTCCAAATATGGTGCACTACTAGATATAGGGATAAAAATGAAATAAATACTTGTGTATTATGTTGCATCTGTGTCTCTCATTACAAAGCAATGGGACAATATTATTGCTCCAAATTTGGTGTGAAAAGTGTTGCTCCAAATTTGGTGCACTAGTAGATATAGAGATACAAATGAAATAAATTCATAACATAATATAGCTAACTTCATTTTTTTTCATAAATCTATTTGCACCATGTTTAAGGCATGTAATACAAGTCCCACTCTCCACTTCGCACCAAATGTGACGCAATACTAAAAAACAACCCACAAACTAGAAACATTTTCTACCACTTTGGATTGGAAAATGCATAATCACATGATTTATGATATCAGCCAATCTGATTTAAATATACATTTTATACTATCACTAACAAATTAAATTGCTCGATACTTGTGTCATCAATCACTCATCAGAACAAGTAAGTGCCATTTATTACATTGTGTATTATACTTTGAAAGTATGTACAGTATATGTGAAATTAGTATTAAAGTTAAAAATTGATGATGACATTAGAACACACAGTGTAGTGATTTTAAAATTTGAATGATGTTTGATTCAATATAATCTTAAGCTGATAGCTCAAAGGGATAGTCTACCTAACATTAAACTGTCATGAGTCAGATACATACGAAATTAAAATCACCTCTTTACTGTCATGCTATTTTCAGTGTTTTTCTTCCTTCTCTTGAATTTCATTTTCATTAAGAAATGTCATCTTATATGAAAAGCCCATTTTTTAACACATGTGTAGGGGTGGTGTTTAAAACTAGACTGCAATCAGGAGGGGTTACACTGGTGCAGAGAGAAAACTGGCCCAGTTCTTAAAATATCCATTGATTGCAAATAAATACATATGATACATTGATTGCATGTTATAATCACAATTATTCCTACTCAGACTAATAATAAATTCACACTATATATATATATAGTGGTATAAATAAACACAGAGATATCTGTTTGCAAAATATTTCTGACAAAACACATATATATATATATATATATATATATATATATATATATATATCATGTACACAGAAGAAAGACGTACCTGGAATGTATTCCTGGTACAATTAAAGACAGGGTATCAGCACTCTTTTAGAAAAACTCCCAAGTCATTAAATATAATTCAATAGCTTTAATCGTGGTAGTCACATCCCCCACATCATGGGAATAGATCCATGCAAAGTATAAAAAGCACATAAGCATACAAGTTCGGCTCATGAATGACAAATTTAAAGAACCTGACCGGTCAGGGATACACAAAGAGCACATCTGTGGCAGAGTACAAATATCAATAAAATGGCTTAATCACAGAATTGTATAGTAGACCACTACACCCAACTGCACACAGAACCCCCCAGACTAACGGCTGGAAGGTATATCCTGGGCAGATTATGGAACCGGGATCTAAGTGGTTAGTATAACAATATCTGTGTTATGCAACATGTATTAAGTGGTTTATACTGGTTGGAATGTACATAAATTCTAGAATTAACCAAGTATCATTTGTTATATCAAGTGAGACCTCCTCTGGCTTCGCTACACCCAGCTGCTTACAGCACCCCTGCAAGTAAGAGGTTAATGGCTGCGCAGGTTGTAAACGGGATCTAAGCAAGCCAGTAGGCGAGCCCCCTGAATATGCACATAAATAAACAAGTGGGCACCAATGATAGACAAAATGCAGTTAGTGCAGTATATTATCGATTCTCATTATGTATGTACACACACAGTTTCACAGAAAAAGTCTGCAATGCAAGATGCAAGGATGTTAGCAAAAAGATGTTGCAAGCAGATTAGTATTTCCACATAAAGGCCAGTAAAACTCAAGTTGTGTGTTGTAAAGCACAGTCTAGGCAAGAAATGTATGACTCCAAGCAAAGACAGGTATCAAGATAATAATCTTTATATAAGACAAGGCAGCGCCTTTTCCAACTTTTGCACAGCTTGTAACTTTAATGCTGTGGTTTTCTTCAACATGGTCACCTATTCCATATCAATACTTTTTTCAGGTGTCAACATGTTATATTCATATGACCTTGCTTTCGGTTGTTTTTGCGCCAGGTATCCACAATGGTGTGTACAATCCCCACTTGTTAGCACTCCATGCCAATAGCGATCTCCATCACCAAACGCCAAACACAGCGGTGCTCCACGTGTGTCACATGACCTGGTCGGCTCCACCAATGCCGATGCGCGTTTCACCCGCTCGACTGAAATTCAGACCGGGCTTCGTCAGGGCGTAATTCTGCTTTGATCCACACATCCTATTTTATAGATCAGTGATGTTGCGCCTCTGCTGGAAGGTGAAGGTTTAGCATACTGCTGAAAACAGCTTCTCACTCTTATGTGATTACATATATTTACAGCCTTATATTACCAGGTTTAAAAGCAAACAAAATTAAGACATTTTATATATTTGTTACAACATTTATTCTTAATCAAAAAATAAAAACATTAGGGTTTGTCATTCTTAAGTTAACATTCCGTTTCAAATGACTTGTATGTGATAGAGTATGCTTATTTTGCGTTTATGAAGAGTGGAGTGTGAGAGCAAATATTTCGCTATATCAACGCTCCACTTTATCATAGACATAATTTCATAGGAAGCAGGCCATATCTAATTTATCATTGAGACCATTTGGAATTTGTGTCCCAAGGATTGATATCCACCTGCATTCCTTCCTTAGGAGGGTTTTGTCATTATCCCCTCCTCCCGTTTATGATGCCTTTATCAATACCCACGAATCTGAGTGAATCAGGATTGCAATTATGTGTCTGTTCAAAATGTTTTGCCACATTGCTTTTAGGATTTTTGTTCTTTACATCCTCTCTGTGTTCTGAGATGCGGTCCTTTAGTGCCCTCTTCGTTTTTCCCACATAGAAAAGTGGGCAGTCACAGGACAGCAGGTAGACAACCCCCTCAGTGTCACAGTTCACAAAGTGTTTCAATCTATAGGTTTTGCCCGTATTTGTTTTGAACTCTTTTGTCTTGCGCATGAATTTACATGTTACACATTTTCCACAGGGAAAATTCCCTATGGACCTATGTTTTGTAAGCCAATTACTTTGTCCTGCTTTGGACAAATATTGGCTTCTTACCAGCTTGTCCTTAAGGTTTGGTGCCCGTCTAGTGGTAATGTTTGAAAAATCACCTACTTCCTTTTTTACCCCTGTGTCGCTAGTAAGAATGTGCCAGTTTTTTGCAAGAATACCCTTCAGGGAGTTCCAATGGCAATTGTAATCAGTAATTAATCTTATTTTAGATTCATTACTTCTTGATATGGGCATGAGAAGTTTTTCCCTATCCATATGTAGCGCATTGTTAAATGCCCCCTTAATTACTCTCTTAGAATATCCCCTATTCAAGAATCTTTGTTTCATCTCTGATGCATGTTTTAGATACTTCTCTTTACTAGAGCAATTCCTACGAAGCCTTAGGAATTTACCTTTAGGTATACATTTTTTCAAGTGGTTTGGATGATGGCTAGAGGCAATCAATAGGCTGTTAGTCGCAGTGGATTTGCAAAAGTTCTCAGTTGAAACCACCCCTTTATCAACTTGAATATTGCGAATATTCGATGACTCTTATTTATCCAACAGTCCAATACTCATCACTCCGTACATGATGTGCATGTTTCTGACAAACTTTTTAATAAATAAATATGTAGATTTACAGCAGCGATGTCTGGCGAGCGTATTGACTCCAGCGAATGTGTCGAGATTGATGCAATGATAAATAGGCCCCTTTGTGTTCTTCCTAGGATGGCTTTTGTGGCAAAGATTTTTTTTTTTTTTTTAAAACATCCAGCTATTTAGGAAGTTAACTAGAGTCAGGGCACAGCTGGGTTTAAAGAATATAGGAAATTTTATATGAATTTTAATTTTGATTAAGTATATTTTAATCCACAAACGTATAATAGGTTTTACTTCTTAGTAACATCCCATTAGTTGGTTTAATTTTTCCTTTTAAACCTCTGACTCTTAGTTAACTAACTCTCCCCCTCTAAAAAAAGAATAAAGTAAAACAATAAGACATATAATACTAAATATATACAGTATATCTGTCTCCCCTCTCTCCTAGTCTATAATAATCTCATGTCTTAATAAAGCATTTTATACATATACATTATTAAGAAATGGGGAAGAAATGGGGAGACACTTTATTATAAACTCTTACATTCATAGGGGCCTATGTATCAAAGGTCTTGCGGACCTGATCCGACAGTGTGGATCAGGTCCTCAAGACCTTGCTGAATGCAAGAGCAATGCGCTCTCCGTATTCAGCATTGCACCAGCAGCTAACAAGAGCTCGATCGGGTTGAATTGTGGAGATTCCTGTCCACCTGCTCAGAGCAGACGGACAGGGTTATGGAGCAGAGGTCTTGTGACCGCTGCTTCATAACTGCTGTTTCTTGCGAGTCTGAAGACTCGCCAGAAACATGGGCCCTCAAGCTCCATCTGGAGCTTGATAAATGAGCCTCATATTCTTATATTCCAAATCAGTGGCTATACTATCCAACTATCTTTGCTGATGCATTATACAGGGAATGGTGTGGGCAAGGTGCAATATAAAGCTTATCACTGCAAATCTGCTAATATTTAACAAAAACATTATTCCAAATAGGGTTATAAAGCAAATATATTTCTAATGGCATCTGAAATATAACACTGTGCATTTCAGATATATATCTAATAGACCCCCTTAAGCAAAAATCAGTATGTGGTCTGGTGATGGTACTTGCACATTCTACTGCTATTGAATGAAATTAATGAAAGCTAAATTAAACAGAAAAAAACACCTTTTGTACATAGTATTGTATATAGTAATATTGTTGTACAAACATTTGTCTTCACAAAAATACCAATACAATTAATAATGTATGAACAGGCAATTAACTATTGGCTAGATTACGATTTTTGCGATATGAGTGGCTTGGTACAAGTTATTTCCCCCACTCACCTCCCTATAGCTCCGCTATTACAGGTTTTTTTAAAAACTCGGCGTTAGCAGGCAATATAGCATCATTGAGCTCCATTGGCTGATTGGAACAGGAAGAGGAAGCTCCGCGCCGGATCTCTTGAAGATGGAGTCGCTCCGCGTTGGAAGGATGATGATAGAAGATGCCATCTGGATGAAGACTTCTGTCCGCATAGAGGACAACTTCTTGCCTCTTGGATGAAGACTTCTCCTGGCTTAGTTGAGGACTTCTTGCCACTTGGATGAAGACTTCTCCCGGCTTCATTGAGGATGGATGCCCGGTCTTCAAAAACTGTAAGTGGATCTTCGAGGGTTAGTGTTAGGTTTTTTTAAGGGTTTATTGGGTGGGTTTTATTTTAAGCTTAGGCTTTGGGCTGAAAAAGAGCTAAATTCCCTTTTAAGGGCAATGCCCATCCAAATGCCCTTTCGGAGCAATGGGGAGCTTAGGTTTTTAAGATAGGATTTTATTTGGGGGGTTTGGTTGTGTGGGTGGTGGGTTTTACTGTTGGGGGGTTGTTTGTATTATTTTTTTTACAGGTAAAAGAGCTGATTTCTTTGGGGCAATGCCCCGCAAAAGGCCCTTTTAAGGGCTATTGGCAGTTTAGTTTAGGCTAGGGTTTTTTTATTTTGGGGGGGCTATTTTATTTTGATAGGGCTATTAGATTACGTGTAATTAGTTTAAATATTTGGTCATTTCTTCTTTAGTCTTTGTAATTTAGTGTTTATTTTTTTTTATTTAGTTAATTGTATTTAATTAATGTAATTTATTTAATTGTAGTGTAATGTTATATGTTAGTGTAGGACAGGTTAAGTTTTATTTTACAGGTAAATTTGTATTTATTTGAACTAGGTATCTAGTAAATAGTCAATTACTATTTAGTAACTAGTCTACCTAGTTAAAATAAATACAAACTTACCTGTGAAATAAAAATAAAACCTAAGATAGATACAATGTAACTATTAGTTATATTGTAGCTAGCTTAGGGTTTATTTTATAGGTAGGTATTTAGTTTAAAATAGGAATTATTTAGTTAATGATAGGAATTTTTATTTAGATTTATTTTAATTATATTAAAGTTAGTGGGTGTTACGGTTACACTTAGGGTTAGGTTTAGGGGTTTATAACTTTAGTATAGTGGCAGCGATTTTGGGGGCAGTAGATTAGGGGTTAATAACAGTAATGTAGGTTGTGGCGATGTTAGGGACAGCAGATTAGTGGTTAATAATATTTAACGATGCTGGAGTACGGCAGTTTAGGGGTTAATATGTTTATTATAGTGGTGGCACAAGTGGTCCTCCAGCCGGGCTGAAGTCTTCATCCGATCGGGGCAGAAGAGGTCCTCCATCTGGCCGAAGTCTTCATCCAAGCGAGGCAGAAGAGGTCCTCCATCTGGCCGAAGTCTTCATCCAAGCGGGGCAGAAGAGGTCCTCCATCCAGCAGAAGCCTTCATCCATCTGCGGCTCCATCTTCAAGACCTCCTACGCGGAACATCCTCCTCGGCTGACGGACTAACGACGAATGAAGGTTCTTTTAAATGATGTCATCCAAGATGGTGTCCCTCGAATTCCAATTGGCTGATAGGATTCTATCAGCCAATCGGAATTAAGGTAGGAAAAATCCGATTGGTTGATTGAATCAGCCAATCGGATTGAAGTTCAATCCAATTGGCTGATTGGATCAGCCAATAGAATTGAGGTCAGCCAATCGGAATTCGAGGGACCGAAGTCAAGGTCTTGAATATGGAGCCACAGATGGATGAAGACTTCTGCCGGATGGAGGACCTCTTCTGCCCCGCTTGGATGAAGACTTTGGCCAGATGGAGGACCTCTTCTGCTCCGATCGGATGAAGACTTCGGCCCGGCTGGAGGACCACTGGTGCCCGCATCGGATGAAGAGTTCGGCCCGGTTGGGTGAAGACGGCTCAAGGTAGGTTGATCTTCAATGGGGTAGTGTTAGGTTTATTTAAGGGGGGATCGGGTGGGTTTTAGAGTAGGGGTGTGTGAGTGGTGAGTTGTAATGTTGGAGGGGGTATTGTATTGCTTTTTTTTTTATAGGTAAAAGAGCTGATTACTTTGGGGCAATGCCCCGCAAAAAGTTCTTTTAAGGGCTGGTAAAAGAGCTGGTTACTTTATAATTTAGTTTAGGGTAGGGAAATTTTATTATTTTGGGGTCTTTTTTATTTTATTAGGGGGCTTAGATTAGGTGTAATTAGATTAAATTTCTTGTAATGTTTTTTTTATTTTTTGTAATTTAGTGTTTGTTTTTTTTGTAATATAGTTTAGTTTATTTAATTGTATTTTATATTAGATAATTGTAGTTAATTTATTTAATTAATTTATTGATAGTGTAGTGTTAGGTGTATTTGTAACTTAGGTTAAGATTTATTTTACAGGTAATTTTGTAATTATTTTAACTAGGTAGCTATTAAATAGTTATTAATATTAATTATTGTACCTAGTTAAAATAAATACAAAGTTACCTGTAAAATAAATATAAATCCTAAAATAGCTACAATGTAATTATTAATTATATTGTAGCTATCCTAGGGTTTATTTTATAGGTAAGTATTTAGTTTTAAATAGGAATACTTTAGTTAATATTATTTATATTATTTAGATTTATTTAAAGAATAATTAAGTTATGGGGTGTTAGGGTTAGACTTAGGTTTGGGGGTAATATATTTAATGTAGCTGGCGGCAGTGTAGGGGGATCAGATTAGGGGTTAATACATTTAATGTAGCTGGCGGCAGTGCAGGGGGATCAGATTAGGGGTTAATACATTTAATGTAGGTGGCGGCGGTGTAGGGGGATCAGATTAGGGGTTAATACATTTAATGTAGCTGGCGGCGGTGTAGGGGGATCAGATTCAGATTAGGGTTTATTTTATAGGTAAGTATTTAGTTTTAAATAGGAATACTTTAGTTAATATTATTTATATTATTTAGATTTATTTAAAGAATAATTAAGTTATGGGGTGTTAGGGTTAGACTTAGGTTTGGGGGTAATATATTTAATGTAGCTGTCGGCAGTGTAGGGGGATCAGATTAGGGGTTAATACATTTAATGTAGCTGGCGGCGGTGTAGGGGGATCAGATTAGGGGTTAATACATTTAACGTAGCTGGCAGCGATGTAGGGGGATCAGATTAGGGGTTAATACATTTAGTGTAGCTGGCGGCGGTGTAGGGGGATTAGATTAGGGGTTAATACATTTAATGTAGGTGGTGGCGGTGTAGGGGAATCAGATTAGAGGGTAATAAATATAATGTAGGTGGCAGCGGGATCCGGGAGCAGCGGTTTAGGGGTTAAACACTTTATTTAGTGGTGGCGGGGTCCTGGAGCGGTGGTTTAGGGGTTAATACTAGGATAGGTTTATTGCGGTATGGGCTATGGTGGTTTAGGGGTTAATAATTAGGCTTATTGTGTTGTGGGGGGTTGTCGGTCTAGGGGTTAATACATTTATTATTAGGAGTGAGAGGGGGGATTGCGGATATAGGGGTATACGTTTCGGGCTTTTTTTGGGAGGCGTGTTAGACAGTTACGGGAGATTTTATACTTTAGTTAGTTTTTTTAGGCGCTGGCAGTTCCTAAAGTGCCTTAAGTCACTGGCGACTCCAGAAATTTGTAGTTACGCTTATTTCTGGATATCACTAGTTTGTCCGATTTACGGCACATTAGGAACTGCTGGCGCCGTATATGTAATACCCCGATGTGTGTGGTGAAACTACGGGCAGCGCGGGTTCCCTTGCTTGCGCCGATAACTATGCCATATATCGGATCGCTGCCCAGGCATTAAAATGAAAGTATCATAAGCACATGAAAGAGCAGCAATTAAACATATTCAAATATTACCTGCACTAGAAATAAAAAATAAAAAAGATATTTCAGTTTAAACTTAAAATCACAGTAAATGTATATTTTGAACAACCTATACTGATGTATAAATAATGCTGGAAGATAGGGATCACTTCTACAATTTTAACAAAAATATATATTTCAAGATTTTGAAATTTTCTCTTAAAGGAAAACAAATTTGGTTAAATGTCAATATATGTCCTTTTGCCCTAATTAAAAAGTATACATGGTTATATGTCATTCTTGGTACAGCTAAAGTTACAGTGCAAATTAAAAATTCACCAGAAAAAATTTCAATACCAGGTACAAAGTTAGAAAGTGAAGATGAGGCCAGTGGAGGGGAAAAAAGAAATTAAGCAGTACAGATAACAGATTGTTAGAAAATTACATTTATAATGGAGTGTAGAGCTCAGTTTCGTCAATATGAAATTTAAACACATAGGGCTAGATTATGAGTGGATTGGGTGTTTGTACTCCCGCTAGTTTGTACAACTTTGAACTCACTGCCATAAACAGTTGAACACATGGCTTTCTGAGCTTTGGCTCTCTGGCCCTTTGCTTCTAAGTGGTCCGGTGTTACAAGTGGCAGAGTTACTTACAGGAGTTAGAAACTGGAGGGGGAAACTGCAGTCCAACTAACAGGTAAAACTCACTAACTATACACCTGTACAATGCTCTCCATTTCTTTCCTGCTCTTTCTGTCTGCTTTTCACTCAAAACTCACTGCCTGTCCCTATAACAATAATAACTGCCACACTATCCATATCTCATTCTCACTTCTCTAATCCCCTATGGTGTCCTCTCATGAACTACTCTCCTTAGAAACACTTTCCTAACTAACTCTCCTGTGTCTAATCATACCCGCTCCTACAAGTCTCACTCTCACCTCCTGTCATTCACACTCCTACTACTGCTTGCTGCTGGTGACGTCTCTCCTAACCCTGGCACTGCAGCGATCACCAAACTTCTACACTCTCGCTCAGTCTCCCACTGCAAAAACTCTAGGTCACGCAATACTAACAATCTTATCTCCATTAACCCACAGCGCTTATCCCCTCTCATTTCTTGAGCTCTCTGGTATGCACACTCTGTCTGTAACAAACTTACAACTGTTCACAACCTGTTTGTTTCTAATGCTTTCAACCTTTTAGCAATTACTGAAACCTGGCTATCTTTCTTTGACACTGCTTCCATTGCTGCTCTCACACATGGTGGTCTCCCCTTTAAGCACACACTTAGGCCAGGTGAGAGACATGGTGGCGGTGTTGGGATCTTACTTTCCCCTCCTGCTCCGATCAGTATCTATTTCCATTTCCACCTCTCTCCTTTTCTTCCTTTGAAGTCCACTGCATTCGCCTGTTCTCCCCCCTTTCTCTCAGAGTGGCAGTTATCTATTGCCCCCCTGGACCCACCTCCCAATTCCTTGACAACTTTGCTGCCTGGCTTCCTCACTTTCTCTCTACAAATACACCTATTCTAATTCTGGGGGACTTCAAAATTCCCATTGATAACCCTTCTGCCCCTGCTACATCTAAACTCTCACTCACTAACTCCTTTGCCCTCTCACAATCCACCCTACTCCCTATTCACTACAATGGACACTCTATTGATCAAGTATTCTCCTATCTCTACTCTATCTCTGATTTCACCTGTCGCCCATTTACCATCTCAGACCACCATCTGCTCACCTTTAATCTTAATATACAGGCTAAACTGACTTCTCTCCCTCGCCCCCGCACCTGTGTATCCTCTCCAACTTTCCAACCTAATTCAAAAAAACCTCCCTCACACTTCCACGATATCCTGCCCCAACCTTTCTACAACCCACTATAACTATTCTCTCTCCTCTGCAATTGACACTCTTGCTCCTCCACAAATATGCAAAGCCCCACATTGTCAGCTCCAGTCCTGGCATTCTCAGCAAACACGCCACCTACAAAAAGGCTCCCGTGTTGCTGAACATGCCTGGAGGAAATCCCGCTCTGAACCTGATTTCATCCACTATAAGTTCATGCTTTATTATTACACCTCTCCCCTTCACTTAACTAAACAAAAATACTTCTCTTCTCTTATATCTACTCACTCGTCAAACCCTAAATGACTCTTCTCCATTTTCAACTCTCATCTGCATTTAGTGCTCAAGACCTGGCTGACTACTTTTTCAATAAAACACTCATCATCCAAAGCAACATCCCAACACAGGCCTGCAATCTCCCAACTTTACTCCTAATGACCCCCTCTGCCACTCTCTGCTCCCTCCCCCCAACCACTGAGAGTGAAGTAGGTTCCTTATTGTCTTCCTCACACATCACTACCTGCCCACTTGACCCTATTCCTTCACATCGAATACCTTCTCTGTCTTCCACCCTCACTCCATCTCTTACTCACATATTTAATCTATCCCTTTCTATAGGTTCATTCCCATCTTCCTTCAAATATGCAAAGGTCCTCAAAAAACTCTACCTCGACCCTAACTCTCCTGCAAACTACTGTCCCATATCACTGCTTCCGCTAGATTTAAAAGTCCTTGAAAAACTAGTTTTCGATCAACTAAACCACTTCCTGTCCTCCAACTCATTGCTTTACCCCCTGCAATCTGGCTTCCGTCCCCAACACTCAACTGAGACTGCTCTCACCAAGGTTACTAACGATCTCCTTTCTGATAAAAACAATGGCCACTACTCTATACTCATCTTACTTGACCTTTCTGGCACCTTTAACACTGTTGACCATTCCCTTCTCCTATGGACTCTCAGCTCTCATGGGCTCTGTGACACTGCTCTCTCCTGGATTAACTCTTATCTCTCTAACAAATCATTTTCTGTCTCTTTTGCTGGTGACTCCTCCTCTCCATTGCCTCTGTCTATTTGAGTACCTCAAGGCTCTGTTCTGGGTCCTCTACTTTTCTCGATTTGCACTTCTTCACGGGATAAACTTATCAACAGCTATGGCTTTAACTATCACCTCTATGCTGATGATACCCAGATCTACCTATCCACTTCTGCACTCTCTACTTCTGTCAATTCTCAAATCAGCAACTGCTTATCTCACATTTCCTCCTGGATGGCCTCTTACCACTTAAAAATAAATATCTTAAAGACTGAACTACTTCTAATTTCCCGACTTCACTACTGTAATAACCTACTAACTGGCCTCCCTATCTCCCGCCTCTCCCCCCTTCAATCCATCCAAAATGTTTCTGCCAGGCTAATCCACTTATCATGATGCTCTGTATCTGCAGCACCTCTCTGTGAGTCCCTTCACTGGCTCTCCATTCACAGCAGAATTAAATCCAAAATTCTTACCCAGACCTTCAAAGCCCTCACCAATGCTTCCCCACCCTACCTGTCCTACCTCATCAACAAATATACTCCAGCCCGCCCCATCCAACAATCACCTGCTCATTGCCTCCTCTACCATCACCTACTCCTATGCTAGACTACAGGACTTCTCTTGTGCGGCACCGACCCTTTGGAACACTCTTCTTGAAGCTGTCAGACTTTCCCCTAACCTGTTCTTCTTTTTAACGCTCCCTAAAGACCTTTTTGTTCAGGGAAGCTTATCACCCGACTAATTTACAAATGAATTTCACTTAACCAACAGTTGCCCTCATCTAACTCCTCACTAATATCATTCTTCCCTTTGCCCTCCTGTTTCCCATACTCCTACCCATCTAGATTGTAAGTTACCACAGGAGTAGGGCCCTATTATAATAATAATAGTGCCTTAACCCAGCTAGACTTTGGCTTTTTGTGCGCTTTGGGTAGCGGGCATATTATAAGTTGAAAATAAAACATTTTAACTTGCGTGCTAACCCAACACGTGCGACAGCGGAAATTGTAATTTTGCAACTGCGCTAACGCATTCCCCCGTAGACTTCAATGGAGTGCAAAAACTGGGGAAAAACACCCAAAAAGTCACACAAACCCAATCTCATTTTCTCATGTGCACTAACCTAACATAGGGTTAATGGAGCATGAATAAGGTAGAAATAACAAAACGTTGCTGATTGTGTTCCCTTTGCCCTCCTGTTTCCCATACTCCTACCCATCTAGATTGTAAGTTACCACAGGAGTAGGGCCCTATTATAATAATAATAGTGCCTTAACCCAGCTAGACTTTGGCTTTGTGTGCGCTTTGGGTAGCGGGCATATTATAAGTTGAAAATAAAACATTTTAACTTGCGTGCTAACCCAACACGTGCGACAGCGGAAATTGTAATTTTGCAACTGCGCTAACGCATTCCCCCGTAGACTTCAATGGAGTGCAAAAACTGGGGAAAAACACCCAAAAAGTCACACAAACCCAATCTCATTTTCTCATGTGCACTAACCTAACATAGGGTTAATGGAGCATGAATAAGGTAGAAATAACAAAACGTTGCTGATTGTGTTGTGTTGTTCTAAATAAACACTACTTTTGCTCCTACTCAGAGTGGAAATTTTGTTGATGTTGCAGAGACTGAAGTGGGTCTCTGGAGTGGCTGGCAATAGGGTCGCTGTGTGCTGGATTAACTGTTTGATTTTGGACACTAACCTAACATGGCAGCAGAGTAACTGAAGTAGGCCTCTGATTATAGTACACAAACACCAAAAATACACCTCCAGGGATGTGCCTTGAGAGTCCCTTGAAAATAGTAGCTAGCAAATCATTAAGGATTTAGAATTAACTGATGACCGCCACAGTGCATGGTAAGGCAGGAGCAGCAGAAGGCAGCAGCAGAGTTACTGAAGTAACCCCTTAAATACACATCCAATGAAAATGACACATGGAGAGAAAGTAGTATGGGTTTAAATGTAAATTAAGTTTTTACATTCCTCACCTTCCCACACATCTTTTCCTTAAACACATTTGAAGTTATCCTTGTAGACTCAATTCATAGGTCTGTTTACAAAATTGTTGTGAAATTCCTTTAACCTGATAAAGAGCAGTATCTCTCATAAGCCCAACGTAAACGGAAGTGAGAGATCTACTTTGAAAATTATGCTTCAGTGAAGGGTGGGAAATTCAGAGAGATGCAAAAGGGGGAGGAATGTGTTTGAGTACTGCAGCAACCACAGTTTTGTCCATTTGTTTTTCCTAACTTGTGTGTACTTACTGTATCAGCAAAACATCTTATCTGATTTCCAAGCTGGCCCCCAGCTTGATTTTTTCAACATGAACTCCTGCCTCTAGGACAAATGTATGGCCTGAAACAAATGGAAGAATCAAACCAAGCAAATAAAAAGATGTACCAAAACTGTGCTGCACACTGCCCTTAAATGTTCCCTAAGAATTTGTTATTTACTGATGACCACCACAGAGCGGGAACAGAAGGAGAAGCAGGAGGCAGCAGCATTTCTGAAGTAGTCCTCTAGATTTTAGTACACCAACCCCATGAATACACCTTCAAGGAAGGCGAACAAATTTGTGCAAAAACTTTGAATTCCTGTTTGAAGCCCTAAAGTTAAACCGTACATATTAATTTCCCAATGTTGGAAATCAAAATATACATTTGGATCCTTTTTTTTATGAAGTTGATACCCTTATTACTTGATTTGCTTTTATAAAACTGCATTTCAGTTAAACACAAAACAGAACAATATGGTGCCCAAGGATGGCAGGCTACTTTCACAGCAGTGTTTAAGGCAGTCATCTTCTTAGGCAGGAACAACATCATTACTAGGTGGAAATCGACTTAGGAGATGGTGAAATGTTGGAGCTGCAGAGGGCTATTATCCATGCTTGACTTCCTGTCAATTCATTGGCATTGGGAATATATTAGGTAGAGTCCATGATTGGTCAGTTAATGGCAGTCTTAAAGCCTTTTAGGTATTTAACAGAGAGCTTAAGCAATATGGGATTTTTTTCTTGAAGAAATAGCCCAACACTTCAAAAGTACTTGATTCAACATTGCTGCATTGTTTTAAAGTGGGTGATGAACTTCTCTTCTAAAATGTTTGTGCTACAAGGCACACACTGCCTTCTTGTGCCAAAAGAATTACAGCTTGTTTTGTTCATAAATCTTGTTCATGATACACTACTTATGGAGATGGTAACAGGCAGCATGAGTAGTGGGTGACACTGAAGTACTAGCTGACTACTCTATAACTAGATATGATAGTGGCAATGAAGATAACTGATGCAGGTGGAGACTGCTGGCCTAAAACCATTGAAGAACAATGTAAATTCAGCATCTACACTTTCAGTTCCCCTCATTGCCATCTTTACTGTTATGGGTGAGTTAGACAACACTTACTGCTACTGATGTTGCTTCTAATAGTTCTGGTACCCTGCATATCTCCTACTCCTGACGGATATGGGATTGCCTGCTACAGTAGAAGGTGAAGATAGCCCTGCTGCTGCCACCACTCGTCTAGTTATATGAGCTAGAGCAGCAGACCATGACCTTGAAAATTATATTGACTCTGTGAAGCAGAGGCAGCAGTGCTTGTCTCACCTCCACTTATTAGACAAGAAGTAATAGACTCTGCACTGGTAGTGATGGTGCTGGTAAAAGTGGTACTACCAGTGGTGGTGGTGGCAGCAAGAAACATAGTACCCTATGAATGACTAGCAAGTTAATTACAGAGTAATATAATAGCTACTAGTTGTTTGTTGTTGGACTCTCAGACACACAAAAAGGGGATTTATGGCATCAATTGTGTTTTCTTTCATAAGGTGCTGAGAGTGTATGAGAGCATGGGAATTAATACTCAAGCTTTGGAGTCCATCCATAATGTTGGGAGGGATAAAATAATACATTTTTTAAAACCGGTAGGAACCTATTTTCTAGACACTGCTGCCTGGAATACATTTCTTGCCCAATGATAGTATTCCAAAGAATAAAAAAAAAACATTTTAGAAAACCCAGGGAGTGGAAACAGATCTAGTAGGATTTACTTTTATATGCTTTGGAGGATACTTCCCTGCCTCCAAGAAAGTTTGGTTAATCATGGATTTTAACTAAAATGCTAATGTGATAGCTGAAAACCTTTTGTCCTTAATGAGGACACAAAAATGAATGAAAAAACCATAAAACCTTTTAATAAACATATTATAAATAAGTTAACTCTAGGAAAATTTGGAAATCTTACCCTTAAAAATGTCCAGTCTTTATACTCTTATGCTCTCCCAACTAGGAAGTTGCACCTTTAAACATATAGGGCCAGATTACAAGTGGAGTGCTAAATATCACTTTCATGAAAGCGATATTTGCGCTCCATTATGTAATACCAGCGCACGCTAATAAAAATTATAATGTCCTCTATTTTGAGAGAATTTGGGGCATTTTTAGAAAATTAACCAGATATCTGATCTCTGCATAATTTGTTTAGCGCTAATTTCTACCACAAGTTCGTTTGCGGGTACGCAATAATTTAGTGCTCCACTTTTAATCTAGCCCATTGTCACCTAGATTACAAGTTTTGCGTTTGGGTTTTAACCCTGAAAAAATGGTCATTTCAGCATTAAAACAGCACCGCAGCCATTACAAGTCTTGTCGGTATAGCAGTACCGCAAGCCTTTTAGCCTGTAACGCAACGTCAGTTTTGCAGTGCATCTAAAAAAGCTTGCATTACACCCTAATAATGACAAGATACGTACCACCATCTGAGAGCAGTAGTTATGAGTTTTACGCAACAAAACTGTTACATAAAACTCATAACTAAACTGTCACAAAGTACACTAACACCCATAAACTACTTATTAACCCCGAAAACCGAGGCCCTCCCACATTGCAAACACTATATTAAAGTTATTAAACCCTAATCTGCCGCTCCCGACATCGCCGCCACTAATAAAACGTATTAACCCCTATTCCGCTGCTACCCAACATTGCCGCCATTATACTAAAGTTATTAACCCCTATTGCCCCACACCCCAACATCGTTCACACTATAATAAAGATATTAACCCCTATTCCGCCACTCCTCGACACCGCTGCCACTAAAATAAACCTATTAACCCCTAAACCGCAAGCCCCACACACTGAAATATACTAAATTAAACTATTAACCCCTAAACTGGACTCCCCCATTAGAGACATATACTAAATTAAAATATATACCCCTAAACTGAAAGCCCCCCACATCCCAATAAACTAATTTAAGCTAGTAACCCCTAAAAATAATGCCCCCCTAACTTTATATTAAAATTACAATTTCCCTATCTTAAATTAAATTAAAACATACCTGTCAAATTAAAAAAACTAAGTTTAAACTAACAATTAAACTAATATAACTATTAAACTAAACTTAAACTAACTACCAATTAAAGAAAAGAAAGAAATCCAAAATACACTTTATAAAAATACTATCACTACTATAAAAAATAAAAAATACTAAATTACAAAAAATAACAAAAACTAAATTACGAAACATAAGAAACGAAATTATCAAAAATAAAAAAATTACACCTAATCTAATAGCCCTATAAAAATAAAAAAGCCCAACCAAAATGAAAAAAAATTAGCCTAAAATAAACTACCAATAGCCCTTAAAAGGGCATTTTGTGGGGAATTGCCTAAGTTAAACAGCTCTTTTAGCTGTAAAAAAAACACAAAAAACCCCCAACAGTAAAATTCACCACCCAACCAACCCCCAAAATAAAAAAAACTTAACTCTAACAAAAACCTAAGCTACCCATTGCCCTGAAAATGGCATTGGGCATTGCCCTTAAAAGGGCATTTAGCTTTTTTGCATTGCCCTGAAAAAGGCATTTAGCTATTTTATGAAAAGCCCAAACCCTAAACTAAAAAAAAAAAACACCCAAAAAAGTTTATAAAATGCTAACAATAAATCGAAGATCCACTTACAGTTCCTGAAGTCCGGACATCCAGGCGGCGAGAGGTCTTCATCCAGGCGGCTCCATCTTCATCCATCGCAGGGCCGGCATCTTCTTTATCCCTGCGGAGGCGGAGTGGTCGATGCATGGAGGTGGAGGTCCAAATGGAAGTCCAAGGCGGAGGTCCGTCAATCCGATGTGGAGGTCCTCTTCATGCAATCTTCCGCCGCGCACTGAGAATTGAATTGCAAGGTACCCCTTTTATACTGGGGGTACCTTTGCATTCCTATTGGCTCAAAATTTTGAATCAGCCAATAGGAATTATGGCTGCTAAAATCATTTTGGCTGTTTAGATCAGCCAATAGGATTTAAGCAGCTCTCATTTTTTTGGCTGATTTGAACAGCTAATAGGATTTTAGCAACCCTAATTCCTATTGACTGATTCAAATTGTTCAGCCAATAGGAATGCAATTGTACCCCCAGTATAAAAGGGGTACCTTGCATTTAAATCCTCAGTGTGCCACGGGCTATCGCATGCAGAGGACCTCCACCTCGGATCGATGGACCTCTGCCTGGACCTCCGCCTTGGAACTCTGCCTGGACCTCCGCCTTGGACCTTCTACTTGCCCTCTGCCTCCGTGCATCACCGCTCTGCCTCCGCACAGATGAAGAAGATGCCGGTCCCGCGATGGATGAAGTTGGAGCCGTCTGGATGAAGATTGTTCAAGCAGTACTTCAACAACTGTGAGTATCTAAAGAGAGGTTAATGTTAAGGTTTTTGGGGTGGTTTTTTTTTAGATTAGGGTGGGCACTTTTAAAAGAGCTGAATGCTCTTTCAGGGTAATGCCCATACAAATGTCCTTTTCAGGGCAATGGGTAGATTAGGTTTTTTTAGATAGTTTTTTTGTGGGTGTGGGGGGTGGGGGTTTGTAATGTTAGTGGGTCTTTGTATTTTTATCAGAAAAAGAGCTGATATCTTTAGGGTAATGCCCTACAAAAGGTCCTTTTAACGGCAATTGGTAGTTTATTCTAGATTAGGTTTCTTTTATTTTGGGGTGTTTTTTTTTTTTAAATGGGTATTAGAATAGAAATAATTTTTATTATTTTGGATAATTAGTTTGTTATTTTGTGTAATTTTTTTTCATTTTGGGGTGGGTTTTTATTTTTAGATTAGGGGTTGGGCATTTCATAGAAGAGCTGAATGCCCTTTTAAGGGCAATGCCCATACAAATGCCCTTTTAAGGGCAATGGGTAGATTAGGTTTTACTTTATTTTTATTTTTGTGTGTTTGGGGGGTGGGGGTTTGTATATGGTTAAGAGGTGTTTGTTTTTCTTTTGTAGGAAAAGAGCTTTTATCTTTAGGGCAATGCCCTACAAAAGGCCCATTTTAAGGGCCCTTGGTAGTTTATTATAGATTAGGGTTTATTATTTTGGGGTGGGTTTTTTATTTTTTTAAAAGGGTATTAGAATAGGAATATTTTTTATTATTTAGGATAATTTAATTTGTTATTTTTTGTAATGGTAGTTTTTTTATTTTTTGTAAATTTAGTGTTTTTAATTTTTTGTAATGGAAGGTTTTAGTATAAGGCAGCATAGGTTTTATTTCACAGGTAAGTTTGTATTTATTTTAACTAGGTAGTTAGTAAATAGTTAATAATGATTTACTAACTAGTCTACCTAGTTAAAATAAATACAAACTTATCTTGTGCAATAAAAATAAAACCTTAGCTAGCTACAATATAACTATTAGTTATATTGTAGCTAGCTTAGGTTTAATTTTACAGGTAAGTAAGTATTTAGTTTAAACTAGGTATTATTTTATTAATAATTGTAACTTTAATTTATCTCTATTTCAATTATGTTAAAGTTCGGGGGTATTAGTTTTATCTGAATCACAAACGAAAAATTTTGGGTTCAGTGTCCATTTAACCCCTTAATGACAACTGACGTACCAGGTACGTCATGCATTAACAAGCAGTTAATGACAATGGACGTACCTGGTACGTCAGTTGTCTAACAAAGTGCTGGAAGTGATCACAACCACTTCCAGCAGCTCTGAGGGTATTGCAGTGATGCCTCGATATGGAGGCATCCTGCAATACCCCTTTACAAGCTTCCGATGCAGAGAGAGCCACTCTGTGGCCCTCTCTGCACTGGTAGCGATGGTGCCGATGGTGCCGTTTGACCGGGTGGGAGGAGGGAGCGTGTGCGCGCGTGCACGATGCGCGCGCACGTGCACGATGTGTGCGCGTGCACGAGGGCGTGCACGTGGACGCGTGTGCACGTGCACACATTAGCCACACTGACACCAATAAAGTTAGGAAGGGGGAAAAAAAGTAAAAATTTTTTTTTTTCCATATAAAAGGATCTGGGAGGGGGAGGGGTTGGGGGTATTGTGGGGGGGCTGCTACACTACAGAAATAATTAAAAATAAAAATAAAAGTTAAAAATAAAATTAAAATACTTTGGTTTGTGGGGCCAAACTGGGTACTGGCAGACAGCTGCCAGTACCCAAGATGGCGGTAATTAGGTAGGGGAGAGGGTTAGAGAGCTGGAGGGGGGGATCAGGGAGGTTGGTGCTAAGGAAGGGGTTCATCACAACTAAAATATTTTATTATTTTTATTTAAAAAAAAAAAACTCTTTTATTTAGTACTGGCAGACTTTCTGCCAGTACTTAAGATGGCGGGAACAATTGTGGGGTGGGGGAGGGAAGAGAGCTGTTTGGGAGGGATCAGGGGGTGGGATGTGTCAGGTGGGAGGCTGATCTCTAAAATTAACCCTGCAAGCTCCTTACAAGCTACCTAATTTAACCCCTTCAGTGCTGGGCATAATTCACGTGTGGTGCGCAGCAGCATTTAGCGGCCTTCTAATTACCAAAAAGCAACGCCAAAGCCATATAAGTCTGCTATTTCTGAACAAAGGGGATCCCAGAGAAGCTTTTACAACAATTTCTGCCATAATAACACAAGTTGTTTGTAAATAATTTCAGTGAGAAACCTAAAATTGTGAAAAATGTAAAGTTTTTTTTTTTATTTGCTCGCATTTGGCGGTGAAATGGTGGCATAAAATATACCAAAATGGGCCTAGATCAATACTTGGGGTTGTCTACTACACTACACTAAAGCTAAAATTAACACTACAAGCTCCCTACAAGCTCCCTAATTAACCCCTTCACTCCTGGACATAAAACATGTGTGGTGCGCAGCGGCATTTAGCGGCCTTCTAATTACCAAAACGCAACCACAAAGCCATATAAGTCTGTTATTTCTGAAAAAGGGGATCCCAGAGAAGAATTTACAACCATTTGTGCCATAATTGCAGAAGCTGTTTATAAATAATTTCAGTGGGAAACCTAAAGTTTGTGACAAAATTTGTGAAAAAGTGAACTTTTTTTTTTTTTTATCGCATTTGGCGGTGAAATGGTGGCATGAAATATACCAAAATAGGCCTAGATCAATACTTTGGGATGTCTTCTAAAACAAAATATATACATGTCAAGGGATATTCAGGTATTCCTGACAGATATCAGGGTTCCAAAGTAACTAGCGCTAATTTTGAAAAAAAGTGGTTTGGAAATAGTAAAGTGCTACTTGTATTTATTGCCCCATAAATTGCAAAAAAAGCAAAGAACGTGCAAACATTGGGTATTTCTAAACTCAAATTTATAAACTATTTAGCATGGGTGTTTTTTGGTGATTGTAGATGTGTAACAGATTTTGGGGGTCAAAGTTAGAAAAAGTGTGTTTTTTTCCATTTTTTCCTCATATTTTATCATTTTTTTTTAGTAAATTATAAGATATGATGAAAATAATGGTATCTTTAGAAAGTCCATTTAATGGCGATAAAAACGGTATATAATATGTGTGGGTACAGTAAACGAGTAAGAGGAAAATTACAGCTAAACGCAAACACTGCAGAAATGTAAAAATAGCCATTGTCATTAAGGGTAAGAAAATTGAAAAATGGTCCGGTCATTAAGGGGTTAAGTGCTCCTGAAATTTTGAAATCTTTGCTTCCTTCTAGTGGCAGGAATGTTTCATCCCATGCATAATGGACTGTAAACTCTCACCTCCTTATAGAATAATAAAGTGAACTACTATTATGCTAGAGAGCCTATAGCATACTGCCTGGTACCCACGGTGCCCCCACTGCAATATTAAATGTTTTTTTTCAATTAGGGGGTATAACTACTACTTAATATGTAATACAGATAGTATACAAGTAAGATAGTATACTAGTAACTATATAGGCAACAGGCATGCACTGTTTGCAATATAGCTAGCTAGTGAGAAATTATTGTTATCATTGTTATATGGTATAGCATTTAATGCCTGACTTGCTGTCACTCACATAAATTATTTAGTAATGCTCTGTCAGAATTAGATAGGGGAAGCTGGAAACATTAATGCTCAGATCCCCTGTACACCTCTGGAAATAAATTACCTGATTTGTT
This sequence comes from Bombina bombina, assembly GCF_027579735.1. NCBI lineage: Eukaryota > Metazoa > Chordata > Amphibia > Anura > Bombinatoridae > Bombina > Bombina bombina. The sequence goes on along the minus strand of NC_069503.1, from coordinate 656,914,206 downwards.
AAACGATTTCAGCTCCTTCCCTCTTTGCGTGTTCTCCCTTTTTTTTTTTTGGAGCAGAAGTGGTGAATGAAAAAGAAACAAATCAACTAAGAAATATGAAAAAAATTTGTAACCCATTTCAGTTCCTGATCCGTTCGTCTAGTCGTTATGCAGATGAATGGACAAATGAGTCAAAATTCAGATGGATACGTATTCATCATCCATGCACATGTTAAGTAGATGCCAATAGTTCGGCTGAATATTCAGATCAGAATTGAATTTGAAACTTCATTACATTGTATTAAAGTCTATAAGAAGCCATTAAATATTTCATTGTAGCCACCTAATTACACTGCTAGCTGATGTAAACAATCCAAATATTCATTGCTGACTGGGACACAAAAACATAGAGGAACTAGATCAATTTTTACAAAGAGAATTCAAACAATAAATTAAAATTAAAAGCACCACTACAACCTTTCCATACAATTTTTTTTGTTTCATTAAACTCTCTCAATTTTTTTTTTATCTGCTAAAGTACCACATTCCTCAATTTTTCACACACCTGCTCCATAACAAGTTTTTAGTTACACTAGTTAGCTTGGAGACTCAATTCAAAGGATGCACCACCAGGCAGCAGAGTTACTGAACTAGGAAGGCCTGACAGTAAATAAACCTGTAAAATACACCTCCAAGTGAGGAGTAAGACAAACACATGACTAGAGCCTCTTGGACACGGAAGCCAGCAGTTCCCTGAAGATTTGACATTAATGGATGATGACCACCACAGAGCAGGAAGGGCAGGAGAGGTACTAGGAGCAAGCAGCAGACTTACTGATCTAAGTAGGCCTGACTGCATATAAACCACAAAGATACATCTCCAAGGGAAGATGACAAGGACATGCTTAGGGACCCTTAGACACAGTGAGTAACAGTTTATTACAATTCTTGACTTTAACTGATTACTGGACTAGGAACGCCTAACAGTACATAAATCTCAAAACTACACCTCAAATGGAGGAGGATAAGGATGTGCTTAGAGACCCTAGGACACAGTGGGTAAAAGTTTAGTATGGTTTTTACTTATCTAATGATGACCAGCATAGAGCAGGACAGGTAGGAGCAGGAGTGGCAGCAGCAGCAGCAGCAGGCAGCAGAGTTACTGCACTATGTAGGCTTGATAGTACATAAACTATCCCACTACCCTAATAACCCCTAAACTACCACAAACCCCACTGCAAAATACTCACTAACATCTAAACCTCCTAACCAGCTAAACCCTTAACCTAACACCCCCTAAGTCGCCCCCCCAAAAAAACCCTAATCTTAGCTGAAATAAAATAACTAACCTTACATGTAAAAAAAAACTACCTAACCTTCCCATTAAAGAAATAAAAAAATAACCTTATCTGAAAAAAACAAAATCAAACATCACATGAAAAAAAAGAAAAGCTACCATTACAGAAAAAAAATAAAATAAAAAAAAATATATATGATTACAGAAAAAAACCAATTTACCAAAACTAAAAAAACAGTTATGCCTATTCTAAAACTAAAGCCCCACAATAACACCCACAAAATAAAATAAAAAATACACTAAAAATAAATAAATAAAAATAACACTAAACTTCATGCAGTCACCCACCACACACTTAATTTTCTTAAAGAGCTAAATCACTTTAGGGCAGAATCCTACAAAAAAAAACTTTTAAGGGCTATTGCTATAGTTTACTGTTAGTAAAGCTTTTTATGTTGGGCTGTTTCTTTTGTGGAGCTTTAGTTTTAGAATAGGCATAATTGTTTTTTTTTTTTTTTTGGTAATTTGTTTGTTTCTTTCTGCAATGGTAGCTTTTTCTGCCATGTGATGTTAAGTTTTTTTTTATTTTTTCAGGTAAAGTTAGGTTGTTTTTTTAAGGTTAGTTTTTTTGGAGGGGAACAGGAGTGTTAGGGGAATTAGTTGGTTAGGGGGTTTAGATTTTGGTGAGTATTTTGTAGTGGGGGTTGTGGCGGTTTAGTGGTTAATAGTAAAGTGGGGTAGTTTGCGATATGGGGGTGTAGTGGGTTAAAGTTAATAGTGTAGTGGGGACTTTGTGGGGTGCTTTGTGGTGGGTTAGGGGTTAATAATGTAGTGGGGACTTTGCAGTGGGCTATATGGCGGGTTACAGGTTAATAGTGTAGTGGGGACTTTATGGTGGGCTATATGGCAAGTTAGGGGTTAACAGTGTAGTAGGGACTTTGTGGTGGGTTATGTGGTTAAAGGTTAATAGACTAGGGGGCTTATGGCGATTCGGGTTAGCACGTGAGTGTGGGGGTTAGGTTTTTTCCACTTTTCTCTCTCCACTGAAGTCTATGGGGGAGAATGTTAACGCGGTCACAATATTCTAACTTTTTGCATGCGTTGGGTTAGCATACAAAAATACCCATTTACTTTCAACTTGCAATACACGCAACCTGATGCACGCAAACAGCAGAAGTCAAGCAGAGAGTGTGCGAGCGGGAGCTGTAGTTACCGCTCCACTTGTAATCCAGCCCTTTGTCAGGTTTAAACACTTCAATATAGTTAAGTAATAGTGCAATAAGATGATGTTCTGATGCATTGGAACAATTTATTTTGCCCTTTTAAAATGCATTGAGTGGTTTTACTTAGATTATCCAGAACTATGTAAAATCATCTAGTACTGTGTAAATAAGCACCACTAAAAATGGTGAGTGTGCATAATATGCACTTGATGGAATATAGGGTTAGTATTCAATTTTTCCAGGGCTGCTTTTTATTCCCAGTCCTGCCTTGCTACAGGTGCACTTTTTCACCTGTATCAATGGAATATTCACTTTTGTTTAATAAAAACGTTCATAAATGTTCTACAAATATTCACTATTCATTATCTTTAAAATGAAACAAATACTGAATAATTAAAAATTCAGCTGAACCAAATATTTTAGCGATGCACGTCTAGTTACAAGAGGGTTAAGATACAAGATTAAAGATAAGTAAGTTGTGAATAGAAAAAATATGCTATGGGATGGAGAACATAGTAGAAATTAGAAAAAAATATACATAGTGCATTGACACACATTGCTAGCGTCATACAAAATACACTTATTACATTATTACATTTCTAGTTCACTGCAAGCACTATCTGGCACAGGCAAGTTTTATGTGATAAGAAAGTCTCTTTACATAAAGGAATCTTTTTTTGTATTATTTTGGAAGATCCCAACCTACATAAAGTTTGGCTCAATATGTTTTTCAAGAGAGTTTGTCAGAGGGAGTAGCAAGGAAGACCCTTGTCTGTTTAAAGTTACAATCATTCTGGAAGTCTTAGAAAATAAATAGATATAGGACTCTGTCTAATATTAATTTCTCAAAGACTGTTCAGGTATCTCAACTCCATCATTTTTAATAAAATTTGAATTATATGTAATTTTGGCACAATACTCTTCTCAGATATGTCTCTAAATGTCCAGGTAAAATAGACAAGAAAGTTTTCCCTCATTCATTCACATTTTATTTTTCTCAGAGAAGACAATGGAATTTCCTATAATGTCCAGTTGAAAAAATAAAAAATATAATACATTTCAGTAACTAATTGATCCAAGGTAGCAAAGATTAATCGGTGTATATAAAAAGGTTGTTTCTCAGCTAGGTTCATAAATGGAAGTATGCATTATTATTTTGAACACCTAGCTTAACAGATACTTCAGGTTTTACGACCTTGAAAACCATAACAGGTGTAGCAAAATAAGAATGGGAGTTCTATCTGAATTTGTTTTTTAAAAGCTAGAGTGATACCTTAAAGCAATGTTTTCTTCATCCTAAAAATATTCCTTAAAATATTTAACTTAAAAGATTTTCTAGGAAACTGAGGGCCTATAAATTCATTTCTACAAAGGGATAAATTCATATGAAAAAGTGCTACTATCATATTTCAAAGTGCTATAATATAAATGTATCCAGATAAGAAATTTTAGTGTAGAAGGGATATAATATCCCTGACTACTCATCTTAATAATTTGCAGATCCCTAGTAGGAAGTGGCTTCCCATTATATTGAAGGCAAACAATAATGAGACATCTGCAAGCTACAGGACTCTGTCTGACCTTTTTGATTTCTGTGACAAGCTACAGACAAATAGTGATGTCGCGAACCTAAAAATTTCGGTTTGCGAATGGCGGACTCGAACTTCCGTAACTGTTTGCGAACCGGCGAACCGGGTGAACCGCCATTGACTTCAATAGGCAGGCGAATTTTAAAACCCACAGGGACTCTTTCTGGCCACAATAGTGATGGAAAAGTTGTTTCAAGGGGACTAACACCTGGACTGTGGCATGCCGGAGGGGGATCCATGGCAAAACTCCCATGGAAAATTACATAGTTGATGCAGAGTCTGGTTTTAAACCATAAAGGGCATAAATCACCTAACATTCCTAAATTGTTTGGAATAACGTGCTTTAAAACTTCAGGTATGATGTTGTATCGATCAGGTAGTGTAAGGGTTACACCCGCTTCACAGTGACAGACCAAACTCCCCGTGTAACGCACCGCAAACAACCGCAAACAGTCCATTTGCACAACCATGAGATAGATAGATTTGATAGATAGATAGATAGATTACATAGATAAATAGATGCAATATACATTTGATAGATACGAATTACATAGATCAAAAGATGCAATATACATTTGATAGATACAAATAACATAGATCAATAGATGCAATATAGATTTGATAGATACGATTTACATAGATCAAAAGATGCAATATACATTTGATAGATATGAATTACATAGATCAATAGATGCAATATACATTTGATAGATACGAATTACATAGATCAATAGATGCAATATACATTTGATAGATACGAATTACATAGATCAAAAGATGCAATATACATTTGATAGATACGAATTACATAGATCAATATATGCAATATAGATTTTATAGATAAGATTTACATAGATCAAAAGATGCAATATACATTTGATAGATACGAATTACGTAGATCAATAGATGCAATATACATTTGATAGATACGAATTACATAGATCAATAGATGCAATATATATTTGATAGATACGATTGATAGTTAGATAGATTCGATAGATAAATAGATAGATTTGATAGATATATAATTTCCCTGACAGAGTATTACAATAAGACATGTGGTCTGGGACCTGTGGTGTGTTAAGTAGTACTATTCTTAGCAGTTTAATACCTGTTACTCCCCCTATCGGGGGAGGTCTATATGGCCTGGATTTTAGGAACAGGGAGATGGAAGAAGATGCTTGGTCTGTCCTCCTACTTCAAATTTGGCCAAAACACAAGTGGCTGTCAGAAAACAGTCCGGCAAAGAGATAGATAGATAGATAGATAGATAGATAGATAGATATGATAGATAGATACATAGATTACATAGATCAATAGATGCAATATACATTGGATAGATATGAATTACATAGATCAAAAGATGCAATATACATTTGATAGCAGACTGATGTAAAAGTTGTGAACACTGTGAACACTAGCAGACTGATGTAAAAGTTTTTTTAAAAAAAGTTACACTAATATTACAACAGATATGAGTGGTGGCACTGAGGATGGAAGTAGGCACAGTATATGCTAGGAGCATGACACACAGGCTGGCACTAGTGGCAGGCTGGCCTGGCAACTAAAATTAAATAACACTAGCAGACTGATGTAAAAGTTTTATTTAAAAAAAATTACACTAATGTTACACAAGATATGAGTGGTGGCACTGAGGATGGAAGTAGGCACAATATATGCTGTGAGCCTGACACACAGGCTGGCACTAGTGGCAGGCTGGCCTGGCAACTAAAATTAAATAACACTAGCAGACTGATGTAAAAGTTTTTTTTTTTTAAATTACACTAATGTTACAACAGATATGAGTGGTGGCACTGAGGATGGAAGTAGGCACAGTATATACTGGGAGCCTGACACACAGGCTGGCACTAGTGGCAGGCTGGCCTGGCAACTAAAATTAAATAACACTAGCAGACTGATGTAAAAGTTTTTTTTTTAAAAAAAGTTACACTAATGTTAAAACAGATATGAGTGGTGGCACTGAGGATGGAAGTAGGCACGTATATGCTGGGAGCCTGACACACAGGCTGGCACTAGTGGCAGGCTGGCCTGGCAACTAAAATTAAATAACACTAGCAGACTGATGTAAAAGTTTTAATTTAAAACATTTACACTAATGTTACACCAGATATGAGTGGTGGCACTGAGGATGGAAGTAGGCACAGTATATGCTGGGAGCCTGACACACAGGCTGGCACTAGTGGCAGGCTGGCCTGGCAACTAAAATTAAATAACACTAGCAGACTGATGTAAAAGTTTTAATTTAAAAAAAATAACACTAATGTTACACCAAATATGAGTGGTGGCACTGAGGATGGAAGTAGGCACAGTATATGCTGGGAGCCTGACACACAGGCTGGCACTAGTGGCAGGCTGGCCTGGCAACTAAAATTAAATAACACTAGCAGACTGATGTAAAAGTTTTTTTGAAAAAAATTTACACTAATGTTACAACAGATATGAGTGGTGGCACTGAGGATGGAAGTAGGCACAGTATATGCTGGGAGCCTGACACACAGGCTGGCACTAGTGGCAGGCTGGCCTGGCAACTAAAATTAAATAACACTAGCAGACTGATGTAAAAGTTTTTTTTAAAAAAAGTTACACTAATGTTAAAACAGATATGAGTGGTGGCACTGAGGATGGAAGTAGGCACAGTATATGCTGGGAGCCTGACACACAGGCTGGCACTAATGGCAGCAGGCTGGCCTGGAAACTGAAATTAGATTACACTAGCAGACTGATGTAAAAGTTTTTTTTTTTTTTAAATTACACTAATGTTACACCAGATATGAGTGGTGGAAAACAGAGCAATTAGGCACAGTATATGCTGTGCGCCTGACACACAGGCCTGATGGAAAATCAAATTAGATTACACTAGCAAACTGATGTAAAAGTTTTTTTTTTAAAATTTACACTAATGTTACACCAGATATGAGTGGTGGCACAGAGCAATTAATCACAGTATATGCTGTGGGCCTGACACGCAGGCCTGATGGAAAATGAGTGGTGGCAGTGAGCAAGTAGGCACAGTATATGCTGTGAGCCTCACACACAGGCTGACAGGCAGGCAAATGCAATTAGATAACAAAAAACAAACAAAAAAAAGACTGAAGTTCTAGCCCTAAAAAGGGCTTTTTGGGCTGAAGTTCTAGCCCTAAAAAGGGCTTTTTGGGGTGCTTTACTTACAGCAGAGATCAGATGAGTCCTTCAGGACTGTAGTGGACACTGAATAAACTAGCCTAGCTATCAATTTCCCTATAAAATCATCAGCAGCAGCACTATCACTCATCTCACTAAGAATGCAGGATCAGAATGAATCTAAAATGGCTGCTGCCCAGGAGCTGGGAGGGTCTGGGAGGAAGTGTCTGCTGCTGATTGGCTGAAATGTGTCTGCAGACTGTGAGATACAGGGTCAAAGTTTACTCAATGATGACAAATAGGGGGCAGATCGAACATCGCATATGTTCGCCCGCCGCAGCGAACACGAACAAGCTATGATCGCCGGGAACTGTTCTCCGGTGAACTGTTCGCGACATCACTACAGACCAACACTCCAGATTATCCACTGAAAATAAAAATGCATTCAATGTATATGCATTACAGTCCTACACCAAATATGCTTTAACGATAAAGACCAAAGTGATTCAAAGTGTCTAGAAAGAAACAAAAAAAAAAAAAAGGAACTGGCTCACTTTCCTAAAGGTCTGTTGATTCAGACGACCATTTAAAAAAATGGGACATCTAACTTCAAATAACTTTTTCACTACTACCTGGATTGTCTCGTAAGTTTCTTTATCCTATTATGGGCCATATTACAAGTGGTCATCTAATGATAGAACGGGTCGTGATAAGCAATATCACTAGGACTCACTAACATTAGCGCACAACTTGATATTAAATGTTCATTGCTAATTCCATTTACCAGAGATGGGTTAGCACGGCCATCGTTGCTTTAGCGCAATCTATAAATTCAATGGATACTACACCCTGCTAAATAGTGTTTGTATTATAAGTTGAAACTTAAAAGAACTATTGGTTTAAAAAAGGCTGCTCCCACTTGGTAATTTGCCATAAAACAAGCTGCTGAGCTGTTCTATTTCTGTATGTAAGTTAAAAGTTATAGAGTGTGCTCAAGCAAAAGCTGAAACTATATAAATATATTATTATTTTTATTATTATTCTTTATTTATAAAGCGCCAATAGATTCCGCAGCACTGCCCATGGGTACAAGGATAAAAGTACAACGGAGAAACAATACAATAAGAGACAAAATTTTACAGACAAATACAGGGGGAATTGAGGGCCCTATTCCTGTGGGAACTTACAATCTTGATGGGTGGGAGGATGGGAAACAGGAGGTGGGAACTGCAAAGGTGAGAATGATATTAGTGAGGAGATAGATGAGGGTAATTTGTTGGATAAGTGAAGTTAGTTTGTTAATGAGTCGGGTGATAAGCTTCCCTGAACAAAAAGGTCTTTAGGGAACGTTTAAAGATGGAGAGGCTAGGGGGAAGTCTGACAGCTCGAGGTAGTGTGTTCCAGAGGGTTGGTGCCACATGAGAGAAGTCCTGTAGTCTAGAATGAGAGGAGGAGATGGTAGAGGACGCAAGAAGCAGGTCACTGTTGGATCTTAGGGGGCGGGTTGGGGTATATTTGTTGATGAGTGAGAACAGGTAGGGTGGGGCAGCGTTGTTGAGGGCTTTGTAGGTCAGGGTAAGAATTTTGAATTTAATTCTGCTATTAATGGTGAGCCAGTGAAGGAACTCACAGAGAGGTGCAGAATAAACAGAGTGTCGAGAGAGGTGGATTAGCCTTGCAGATCCACTTAGGATGGATTGAAGGGGAGAGAGGCGGGAGAGAGGGAGACCAGATAGTAAGTTATTACAGTAGTCAAGTCGGGAAATTACCAGGGAGTGGATTAGCTGTTTAGTAGTTTCAGTACTCAGAAACAGACGAATTTTGGAGATATTGCGTAGGTGTTTGCGGCAGGATGAAGAGAGCAATTGGATGTGGGGAATGAAGGACAGATTTGAGTCAAGTGTGACTCCAAGGCAGCGGACTTGGAGTGATAGGGAGATAGTGGTGCTGCCAACAGTGATGGAAAAATTAGAAACTGGAGTAGAGTTAGAGGGGGGGATTAGAAGTAGTTTGGTTTTGTGCATGTTTATTTTTAGGTGGTTAGAGGCCATCCAGGAGGAAATGCCAGATAAGCCATTGCTGATGTGAGAATTGACAGAAGGAGAGAGTGCAGGGGTGGAAAGGTAGATCTGGGTATCATTAGCATAGAGGTGGTAGTTGAAGCCATATCAGTTGATAAGTTTACCCAGTGCAGAAGTGTAAATAGAGAAGAGTAGAGGACCCAGGACAGAGCCTTGAGGTACTCCAACAGACAGAGGCAATGGAGAGGAGGAGTAACCAGCAAAAGAGACGGAGAAGGATCTGTTAGAGAGATAAGAGTGAATCCAGGAGAGGACAGTCTCACAGAGCCCAAGAGAGCTGAGAGTCTGTAGCAGAAGGGGATGGTCAACAGTGTCAAAGGCAGCAGAGAGGTCAAGTAAGATGAGTATAGAGTAGTAGCCATTGTTTTTAGCAGAAAGGAGGTCATTAGTAACCATTGTGAGGGCAGTCTCAGTTGAGTGTTGGGGAGAGAAGCCAGATTGCAGGAGGTCGAGCAATGAGTTGGAGGAAAAGTGGATTAGGCAATCAAAAGCTAGTTTGTCAAGGATTTTTGAAGCTAGCGGGAGCAGTGTTATGGGGCGGTAGTTTGCAGGAGAGTTAGGGTCAAGGGAGGGTTTTTTGAGGATGGCGGTGACCTTTGCATGTTTGAAGGAGGCAGGGAATGAGCCGGTAGAAAGGGATAGGTTGAATATATGAGTAAGAGCCAGAGTGAGGGTGGAAGAAAGAGAAGTTATTAGATGTGAAGGAATAGTGTCGAGTGGGTAGGTAGTGAGGTGTGAGGAAGACAATAGGTAAGCCACTTCACTCTCAGTGGTGGGGAGGAGGGTGCAGAGAGTGGCAGAGGGGGTGACTGGGAGCGAATTTGGGAGATTGCAGGCTTGTGTTGGGATGTTTCTTTGGATGGTAAGTGTTTTTTGGAAAAAGTAGTCAGCCAGGTCTTGAGCACTGAATGCAGATGAGTGGGGAGGTGCAGGTGGGTAGAGGAGAGATTTGAAAATGGAGAAGAGTCTTTTAAGGTTTGAAGAGTGAGTGGATATAAGAGAAGAGAATTAGGTTTGCTTAGCTAGGTGAAGGGCAGAGGTGTAAGAGTGAAGAATGAACTTATAGTGCATGAAATCAGGTTCAGAGCGGGATTTCCTCCAAGCACGTTCAGCAGTGTGGAAGCATTTTTGCAGGTGTCATGTTTGCTGGGAGTTCCAGGGCTGGAGCTGATGACGTGGGGCTTTGCGAAGTTGGGGAGGAGCGAGAGTGTCAAGTGCAGAGGAGAAGGTATTGTTATAGTGGGTTATAGCAAGGTCAGGGCAGGATATTGTGGAAGTGTGGGGGAGGCGCATTTGAATAAGATTGTAGAGTTGGGGAAGGTCTACAGTGTGCAGATTTCTACAGGTGCAGGGGCGAGGGGAGGAAGTAGGTTTAGTCTGTATACCAGGATTAAAGGTGAGCAGATGGTGGTCTGAGATAGGAAATGGTCGACAGGCAACATCAGAGAGAGAGCAGAGATAGGAGAATACCAGATCAATAGAGTGTCCATCACGGTGGGTAGGGAATAGGGTGGATTGTGAGAGGCCGAAGGAGTTAGTGAGTGAGAGAAGTTTAGAGGCAGAAGGGGCAGATGGGTGGTCAAATGGGATGTGGAAGTCCCGAAGGATTAGAGCAGGTGTATTTGTAGAGAGAAATTAAGGAAGCCAGGCAGCAAAGTTGTCAAGGAATTGGGAGGTTGGTCAAGGGGGTGATAGATAACTGCCACTCTGAGAGAACAGGCAAATGCAGTGGACTTCAAAGGAAGAAACACAGCCACCATGTCTCTCACCTGGCCTAGGTGTGTGGCTAAAGTTGAAACCACCGTGTGTGAGAGCAGCAATGGAAGCAGTGTCAGAGGAAGATAGCCAGGGTTGAAAAGGTTAAAAGGTTGAAAGCGTATATATATATATATATATATATATATATATATATATAAATAATGTGTATATATATATATATATATATATATATATATATGTGTATAGATATATAAATATACAATTATAATAGGTGTAAGAATTGTAGGAATGTGTACACAGTATACTTAACAGGTTGTACCAGTTGCCATTTGCAATACGTGGGTATGACGACTAGGGAGGTGCATTCATGCATTAAGGAACACCTCTCTAATGTCAAGGCGGGTACCCTGACCACCCCTCTAGTCCAACATTTTTATAGGGTCCATAATAAAGAAGTTAACATTTTTAAATGGACCATCATTGAAATAGTAAATGTGGGGACAGGGACCAAGCCTTGGCAAAAAGAGAGGTCTATTGGATTTTTAAGCTACAGACAAGGTTTCTTAATGGCCTCAATTCCGCATATGACCTAATTAATTTTTGGAATTAATACGAGGCAGGAGTCATATATATATATATATATATATATATATATATATATATAGTGTAAGGATGAGAGAAGTTTAATTATAAAAATCTGTAGGTCCCTTTTTGTTATCATTAGAAAGGCATTACTCCTGCAGGAGAATAGTTATAAGGCACAATTTTTGAGTTATACGCTATTACCATAGATTAGACACAGAATATTAATGTCCCGTGGAAAGTGGGAATTAAGTGTGCAGATGGTGTCGCCAAATTATAGAATTTCTGAGAATGCACATCAGGGGAAAAGAAGGTTATAGAATGTGACACGATAACATTCATTTGTGTCCTTAACAGTAAGATTGTGGAATTGTATATAAATGTGATATAGATCATGAATGTATTAAGTAAAGTTTGAAATACGTGAGTATAAGGTGTCCCAGAAAAATGGAAATTTTCTAAACTGTATATACATATAGGAAAATATGCAAATTACAAGTGTCATAGTAGGGAACATTCCTATTTTCTGTCCATATTGTTTTGGTGATTTATAGTTAGGTGTTTATAATAAAATGTATATATAAAGCTGCTTAGCTTAGCGAGGTTATAACTGCACCAGCAATAATATTATGGGCATACTAGAATAATTACATATGATGCCAAAAACAAGCACTTTACATAGTATCATTGACATTGTGACAGTCATATTAGTTACAAACAAGATATTTATTGCATGAACAGTGTAATGTTTACCCATACAATAATAATTATTAAGCAGCTCAATTGAGGCGATATACCTTTAAGGTGAGCCTCTAATTAGGAGTTATTAACTGCCAGCCCATTAGCAAATTAAATGGTTTTAACCTCTTTTTAAGCCCTTAAGCAGAAGGTAAATCTAGAGAGCCATGAGTACTGCGTCTTTGCCGAAATGTGTAATCTTTACTACTAGCTAAAGGGCATTGTTATTGCTATTTGCATGTTCATGTTTTAAGAAGCCAACAATAAAAGAACTGTTTTTATAAAGTTGCTGCATCTCCAAATTTGTTTTTCCAAAATATTCACTGGCCCGGATGGAGAGAGAGAGCAGCACTGATCCCAGGAAGCTGATTACACCTTGAATTGAGTACCCAAAGGGACATCTCTCAGACCAGGCCGAATAAATATTGTATAACCACTTTATCCCCAGTAAGCCGGCCGTGACCAGTGACATCATCTCTTGGAGCAAAGACTTGTGGAGACACGGCGGCGGATGAGCCACAATGCAATCGTGAGAGTGTGTAAGGCTTGTAAGTGCAAAACAGCTCCAAGCAGAAGATTACACAAGTACCTCTAAGCCAAATAGAGTCTAGGAGAAGGGTCTTCCTAAGGGCTGAACTATAGGCTGTGAAGCAGGGGTAAGTGACGTTTGTTCCTCAACTTACTAGCATGGTCTAGATGTATCCAAAGGGACCCTGTGAACGGCCCAGTTTTGGAGAATACACGTACGTAGTATGAGACTGTGTGTGTTAAAGGCAACAGGTGCACTCGAGGTCTCCTCTTAATGCGGAATTGGAACCTCATAGATATATAAAGACATATATATTTAAAAATAAAAAGAACATTTTCTTCTATTGGAACAACATAAGAATGAAAAGTATTCCTAACGCACCTTCGGCTTTAGTGCAGTTGATGTAGTGCAGTGTCGGTTAGCGTGCGAGTAATAATGTTTTTTTGTAATGTGCCTCATATAAGTCTATAGGGAGAGGGATTTAGTGTGGTTGTGATATTCATAGTCCTGAAGTTAGCGCATCTGAGTTTTTTGCTCTCACACTGACTTTTTACTTTTAACATGTAATACCGACGCTGAGTTCATTTTTTTCTTTGAGTGCAGTTACCTCGAGAGTGGCAATCTGGCCCTAGATTGCAGCTGCATGAAATGTTCTAATATAGAGGTTGATCACATACCTTAAGAAAAACAAATCACATAACGTATCTACAAAACTCTCCAAAGGCTTTAATGGAGATTTTCTGTTGAAAATCATTAAATACGTTTTGCTAAAAGATTGTAATCAACCCCCTAATTTGGCTGATTGATGTGCTTAAACTTAATCTTCACAATGTTTTTTACTTTTCTGCATTATTTCTTCCTCTCTTACTCCACTTCTTCTCCACTCTGTAATATATATTATTAATATGTCTTAATTCTCTTTGAAATATTAATTATTAATTTATTAGTATAATTATTACAAGTATAAGTTTCACCTGACACAACTTTCTTAATGTGTACATGTGTACAAGTTATTACACAAACTGTAAAAGAACCTAGTGATTAGAGAGTTATTAAGACTAAAAGAAGACATGTTGGGCAAGATTACATATGCGGTGTCGCCCGTAAAATCCAGCGACGCTGGTTTTTACACGGTTTTGGTATCATATATACAGCGCCGCATATAAATGCGGCACATGTATTTCACCCGGTGCTCGCAATTTTTACTCCCATGAGCTAACATAGAACCGGGTCGCAAATCTGTATGACATATTTGGCGCAAGAACTTACGTGGCGAAAATGGAGAAATTTTACTCCATTTTCACCTCGCCACACATAGGCAGGTGCAGCAAGCCTTGCGTTGAGTATGTGAGCACCGTAACCCCCTGAAAATAGTAACAAACACATGCGCAATATCTATCTACCTCTTGAAAATAACTAACACTTAACTCATGCGTAATATCCATCTACCTGTCAACCGCCAAACCCCCCACAATAGCTAATAAACTATATTAACCCCTAATCCGCCAACCTCCACATCGCAAAACATCTAATTAACTTATTATCCCCTAATCCACAAACCTCCCTCAACGCTATATACCTAATAAAGTGATTAACCCCTAAACCGCCATCACCCTACAATGCAATATACCTTAATAAACTATTAACCCCTAATCTGCCATTCACGCATATTGCAAAGTACCAATTAAAACTATTAACCCCTAAACCGCCACCCCCCACCAACGCAATAAACCTAACCTATTAACCCCTAATCCGCCATTAACCCACATCACAACAAACAAAATATGTCTTTTAACCCCTAATCCGCCAAACCCCAACAACGAAAATAACTAATAAAATCACTAGCCTAACACCCCCTAAATTAACACAAATTACATAAATTAAAAACTACTAAGTTACAAACGATTAAAATAAAAAAGCTAACATTGCTTACAAATAAAAAACTAAGATTAAATTAATCTAAGATTACAAAAAATAAAAAATTCTAATATTACATAAAATAATAAACCAAAATATCAAAAATAAAAAAATTAAACCAAATCCCTATGAAAATAGAAAGCCCCCCAAAATAAAAACACCCACTAATCTAATGCTAAACTACCAATAGTCCTTAAAAGGTTTTCAGCAGCTCTCATCCTATTGACTGATTTAAATTTGAGGAATGCAAGGTACCCCATATTTAATGCTTACCTTAAATTCAATCGTCAGTGTGCGGCGGTGATCGTGCGAAGAGGATCTCCACGCTCCATAGCTCCGCGGTCACCGGTCTTCATTACCGCCATTGCCGGTCTTCAGTTCACCGGTCATCGGTCTTTAGTTCCGTGCTCCACGCCGGCTTGTTCCTGGAAGAAGATAGAAGATATTGTCACCTGGAAGAAGACTTCACCGCTGGACTTTTGGAACCCTGAGCACCTATCTGGGGGTTAGACTTAGGTTTTTTTTTAATTTGTGGAGGGGTTGTTTTTTTTTTTAGATTAGGGATTTAATGGGCCTTTGAAAAAGAGCTGAATGCCATTTTAAGGGCAGTAAAAGAGATGAATGCCCTTTTAAGGGCAATGCCCATACAAATGCCCCTTTAGGGGCAATGGTAGTTTAGGATTTTTTAATGTTAGTTTTTTTATTTTGGGGGGTTTGGTGGGTGGGGGTTTTACTGTTAGAGGGGGGACTTAGTATTTTTTAAGGTCAAAGAGCTGTTTAACTTAGGGCAATGCCCTAGAAAAGGCCCTTTTAAGGGCTATTGATAGTTAAGCATTAGATTGGGGGGGTATTTTGGGGGGCTTTTTATTTTCATAGGGGTTAGGTTTATTTTTTTATTTTTGATAATTTGTTTTATTATTTTATTTAATGTTAGAATTTTTTATTTTTATAATCTTAGATTAATTTAATCTTAGTTTTTTTTATTTTTAAGTAATGTTAGCTTTTTTATTTTAATTGTTTGTAATTTAGGTAATTGGGGTTAATTTAGGGGGTGTTAGGTTAGGGGGCTTAGTCATTTATTTAGTTATTTGTGTTGTGGGGGTTTGCGGTTTAGGGGTTAATAGCTTTATTAGGATTATTGTATTATCCAGTTTTGGTGGTTTAGGGCTTAATAGTTTTATCAGGATTATTGTGTTGTGTGGGTTTGGTGAATTAGGGGTTAATAGATTTATAAGGTTTGCTGCAATGTTGGTTAATGGTGGATTAGGGGTTAATAGTTTTAATAGGTACATTGCAATGTGGGTTAATGGCAGATTAGGGGTTAATAATTTTAATAGGGACTTTGCTATGTGGGTGAATGGTGGATTAGGGGTTAATACATTTATTAGGTAGTTTGCAATATTGGGGTTGACGGATTTAGGGGTTAATACTTTTATTAGGGAGATCCCAATGTGGGTGAATGGCGGATTAGTGGTTAATAGTTTTATAGGCATATTGCGTTGTGGGGGGTTGTCGGTTTAGGGGTTAATACTTTTTTTATTAGTTCCGCAGTGGGTTTGATGGTGGATATAGGGGTTTTACATGTCGGGTTTATTTTTGGGAGGCGTGTTAGACTTTTACGGGAGATTTTACATTTTTTTTTAATTTTCTCTGGCGCTGGCAGATTCTAAAGTGCCGTAAGGCACTGCCGACTCCCGAAATTTGTATTTACACTCATTTCTGGACATCGCTAGTTTATCCAACTTACGGCACTTTATGAACTGCTGACGGGGTTTATGTGATACCCCGATGTGCGAGGTGAAATTACGGGCAGCGGGGGTTTCAGCAGTTGCGCTGAAGCTTGTGCCACATATGTAATCTCACCCGTCATTTTTGTAAGTCTCCTTTTTAAAAACTCAAAATGATTAATTCTACAACTTGCACTTCTTATAGCAACTCCAGCCCACCCATCTTAATGGAATCTGCATTTTAATAAATAACAGATCTTTCCTTTTAATTGTTACAATTAAAGATGAAGGGAGCAGATTTTAACACATCCTTGTACTTGATTTCAAGCTTACATGTACCCAATCCATATCAGCCTTACATTAAAATAACAGATCTGAGGAATTAAGTTTTGATAAAAAACAGTGATCTTAATTTAACTTGGGACCTAGTATTGTGGCAAGTCCACTACCTCAAAAAATATGTCCTTATAAAAGTGTGAGACATTTGTAATTATCTGTCATGCAAGATTCCAGGAGATTATTTTATCTCTCTACTGTAAGATTATACTTATTTTTCCTCTTTAGTAATATTGACTATGTTCAATAATCTATTAGGGCTATCGTGCATTATAGAATCATCTATCTTACAAGTTGTGGTTTGTAATCATCCGTCTGTAGTTTGTGAAATTTTAATTTATGTTCTCTCCTTACAGTTTATTTGGAATCTCGATGATACTATTCTAGAATTTCCTATAATTTGTGAAAAGCATCAGTGTACCCTTGATACATATTTTGATATTAATAGCGAAGAGGGCTCTTCTATAATGACAGTCTGGTATGCAAACAAAATATGTTGCAAAGTGAAATAATCAAACATTAATTTAACTCACTAAGGCTCATCAGCAAAAGCACTTAATCCTAGTAATGTTATAATTTATTAGCATTAGAACAGCAGTATAAGAATGATCCCACCAATAATTAATATTCAAACTCAGACTATAAGAATAGAGTTTCATGATCCACTAAACATGATCTTTTTTTATAAAACAAAGAATATATGTAGCTAGTAACAAAATAATAAAATGTCTTAAAGTGATATTTTGTTTTAAAAACATAATTTATTCTTACCTAATTAATTAATCCCTTTCATGGTAATGAGAGCCCAAAATCTATTACTCCTGAAAATTACCTTTACTGACCACTAGGAGGAGGCAAAGATCTCCATACTCCAAGAGCCCCATCTCTATGGTAACTAGTAACTAATATATAGCCAAGCAAAAGAGAGGTAGAAAAAGAAAATATAAAGGAAACAAACGGAGCAAGGGGAAAAAGGTGCTGTAAAATACTAAAAAATAAAAATGAAAGGGTGGGGTCTTGTGGAAGAAATTAATTTATCAGGTAAGCATAAATTATGGGGGTTTTTTTCAATTATGATAGAATTTTATCAGCCAATTGGAATCTAAGGGACGCCATCTTGGATGACGTCACTTAAAGAAATATTCATTACGAAGAAGCCGTCGTTTGAAGAGGATGCTCCGCTACGTGCCGGAAGGATGAAGATAGAAGATGCCGTCTGGATGAAGACTTCTGCCCTTCTGGAGAACCACTTCTGCCTGTCTAGAGGACCACTTCTGCCGGCTTCATTGAAGACATCTTGCCGCTTGGATGAAGACTTATCCCGGTAAGTGAATCTTCAGGAGTTAGTGTTAGGATTTTTTTAAGGGTGTATTGGTTGGGTTTATTTTTTAGGTTAGGGCTTTGGGCCTGCAAAAGAGCTAAATGCCCTTTTTTTTTTTAAAGGTAAAAGAGCTGATTACTTTGGGGCAATGCTCCACAAAAGGCCCTTTTAAGGGCTATTGATAGTTTAGTTTATTTTAGGCTAGGTTTTTATTTTTATTTTGGGGGGCTTTTTTTTTTTATAGGGCTATTAGATTAGGTGTAATTAGTTTAAAGATCTGTAATTTGTTTTTAATTTTCTGTAATTTAGTGTTTTTTTTGTGATTTAGCTAATTTAATTTATTTAATTGTATTTAATTTAGTTCATTTATTTAATTGTATTTAATGTAGGTAAATTATTTAATTGTAGTGTAGTGTTAGGTGTTAGTGTAACTTAGGTTAGGTTTTATTTTACAGGACAATTTGTATTTATTTTAGCTAGGTAGTTAATAAATAGTTAATAACTATTTAATAACTATTCTACCTAGTTAAAATAAATACAAACTTGCCTGTAAAATAAAAATAAACCCTAAGCTAGCTACAATGTAACTATTAGTTATATTGTAGCTAGCTTAGGGTTTATTTTATAGATAAGTATTTAGTTTTAAATAGGAATAATTTAGTTAATTATAGTAATTTTATTTAGATTTATTTTAATTATATTTAAGTTAGGGGGTGTTAGGGTTAGAATTAGACTTAGGTTTAGGGGTTAATACATTTAATATAGTGGCGGCAACGTTGGGGGCGACAGATTAGGGGATAATAAGTTTAGGTAGGTTGCGGCAACATTGGGGATGGCAGATTAGGGGTCAATAAATATAATGTAGGTGGCGGCGATGTTGGGGGCAGCAGATTAGGGGTTAATAAGTATAATGTAGGTGGCGGCAGTGTCCGGAGCAGCAGATTAGGGGTTTATAAGTATAATACAGGTGTCGGCGATGTCGGGGGCAGCAGATTAGGGGTTAATAAGTGTAATAAGGTGTTAGACTTTTTCTCAGCCGGCTCTCCCCACTGATGTCAATGGGGAAATTGTGCACGAGCATGTACGACCAGCTCACCGCTGACTTAAACAGCGCTGGTATTGGAGTGCGGTATGGAGCTCAATTTTGCTCTACGCTCACTTCTTGCCTTTTAATGCTGGGTTTAGAAAAACCCATAATACCAGCGCTGCAGGTAAGTGAGCGGTGAGAAAAAAACTGCTTGTTAGCACCGCATAGCTCCTAACGCAAAACTCGTAATCTGACCGTATAATTCAAAAGTTTTCATCTGCTTTATGATTAAAACTTCTCTTGCTTGTGATAATAAATATTAATATTTTAGCTATTTATTATTTATCACAAGCAAGAGAAGTTTAAACATAAAGCAGATGAATACGTGAATTATAGTTACCAAACCGTGAGGCGGTTTTAACTTTTAAGGTGGTATTTAGCAATTAACTATAATTTCCTTGTGTACCCATTAGCTCATTGTGCACATATATATTTAATGAGATAAATGTTTAGAAATATATATTGTTAATTGCTTATTCTATTTTATTTTTTGAGGAATATATTTTAGGAATTTATGTGTTTTAGAAATGTATGTGCTTTAGATATTTTTATATTAAATCCTGTTGACATATTGAGACAGTGTGGGAGATTTTATTCCTGAGACAATATATTTGTGTGTAGAAGTCTACATTAAGAGATCTATAGTTTTGAACTGTTTGCTATATAACCTTAGCTTTCTAGTACAATAAGTACTTTTTAGCGCTGTTTATTCCACCTTTTCTGTACAATAGCTAATATTAGGTAATGAAAAGCCGCCATCATTTTAATTTTGTGTAAGTTTCTCTAAGGTATTTTGGAATCTCTTCATACCCCAAATGAAAAGAATACATGTCCTTTTGTACCTATTCACATCCTGCCTTGACATTAACAGTGGTAAATTTTGCAACAAAAACAATAATCGTTGGGAAAAATTTTTTTTTGATCAACATTACTTTTGCAGATAGGGATAAATAGTGTATATTCCATCTATTCATGTTTTCATAAATATTATTAAAAAAATCTAAATAGTTAAGATGGTACCAATCTTTAGGATTTTTACCTATTTTAATTCCTAAATAATTAATATACTTTACTTCTTTAAACATATATCTTGAAGCTTCTTGTCATTTTATTGATCCATAGTAACTCAGATTTTTTTAATTAATTTTATACCCTGAAAATTGGCTAAAACTATTAATATCGCTAGGCTTCTGTGAATATTTATGCTGGTTTCCTGTAGAAATAAAATAATGTTGTCTGCATATTTTGATATAGTCAGATTATGTCTCCCAAGGTTAATCCCTTTTATTTCCTGTTTTAGTAGATCTGCTAAGGGTTTCAACACAATATCAAATAGCAATCGGGCATAAAGGGTAGCCTTGCAGTGTCCCTCTTTGAAGGGTAATATACTGTGATAATTCACCATTCACTAATAGTTGGGATCTTGGTCTATTATATATCATTTTTATTACATTAACCAGATTGCCTGAAAAGCCAAACTTTTTAAGTACAGTGAATAAGTGATCCCATATAATGGAATCAAATGCCTTTTCCGCGTCAATTGTTAATAGCGCTAAATTAGCTATTCTACTTTTATTTGAGTTTTTTTTTAATAAATTATGTTTACTTTAATATAGGTGGTGAGAGTCCATAATCCATTATTCATGGAAAACTAATATCCAAGCAGTGAAATCCACAAGTAATGAGGGTGGGACCAGCATGATATATCATCTAATTAGACATTTATGTTTTTTAACTCTTTCCTTCACAATACAAAAAAGATCTTTTATATATATATATATATATATATATATATATATATATATATATATATATATATATACTATAGATAGATAGATAGATAGATAGATAGATAGATAGATGTATATATTTTAAAATCATTCTGGAAAAAAAGAAAAAAATATAGAAAAAGACCCACATCAACTAGAAACAACTGCCTGAAGGACTTTCCTATCAAAGGCTGCTTCAGAAGAAGCAAAAACATAAAAAAAATGTAGAAGTTAGTGGAAGTATGCAAAGAAGATGAAGTTGCTGCCTTGCAAATGCGATCTACAGAATCCTCATTCTAAAAGACCCAGGAAGTGGCAAATGACCTAGTAGAATGGGCAGTAATATATTTAGGAGGAGACAGACCCACCTCGAAGTAAGCTGTCTGAATCAAAAGCTTTAGCCAAGAAGTCAAGGAAACAACCATAGTTTTCTGACCCTTCCTGGAACCAGAAAAATTAACTAACAAACTAGGGCCTAGATTTGGAGTTCGGCGGTAGCCGTCAAAACCAGCGTTAGAGGCTCCTAACGCTGGTTTTGGCCGCCCGCTGGTATTTGGAGTCAGTGATTAAAGGGTCTAACGCTCACTTTTCAGCCGCGACTTTTCCATACCGCAGATCCCCCTACGCCATTTGCGTAGCCTATCTTTTCAATGGGATCTTTCTAACGCTGGTATTTAGAGTCGTTTCTGAAGTGAGCGTTAGAGCTCTAACGACAAGATTCCAGCCGCCTGAAAATAGCAGGAGTTAAGAGCTTTCTGGCTAACGCCGATTCATAAAGCTCTTAACTACTGTACCCTAAAGTACACTAACACCCATAAACTACCTATGTACCCCTAAACCGAGGCCCCCCCACATCGCCGACACTCGATTAAAATTTTTAACCCCTAATCTGCCAAACGCCACCTACGTTATATTTATGTACCCCTAATCTGCTGCCCCTAACCCCGCCGACCCCTGTATTATATTTATTAACCCCTAACCTGCCCCCCACAACATCGCCGCCAGCTACTTAAAATAATTAACCCCTAATCTTCCGACCGCAAAGCGCCGCCACCTACGTTATCCCTATGTACCCCTAATCTGCTACCCCTAACACCGCTGACCCCTATATTATATTTATTAACCCCTAATCTGCCCCCCTCAACGTCGCCGACACCTGCCTACACTTATTAACTCCTAATCTGCCGAGCGGACCTGAGCGCTACTATAATAAAGTTATTAACCCCTAATCCGCCTCACTAACCCTATCATAAATAGTATTAACCCCTAATCTGCCCTCCCTAACATCGCCGACACCTACCTTCAATTATTAACCCCTAATCTTCCGATCGGAGCTCACCGCTATTCTAATAAATGGATTAACCCCTAAAGCTAAGTCTAACCCTAACACTAACACCCCCCTAAGTTAAATATAATTTACATCTAACGAAATAAATTAACTCTTATTAAATAAATGATTCCTATTTAAAGCTAAATACTTACCTGTAAAATAAATCCTAATATAGCTACAATATAAATTATAATTATATTATAGCTATTTTAGGATTAATATTTATTTTACAGGCAACTTTGTAATTATTTTAACCAGGTACAATAGCTATTAAATAGTTAAGAACTATTTAATAGTTACCTAGTTAAAATAATAACAAATTTACCTGTAAAATAAATCCTAACCTAAGTTATAATTAAACCTAACACTACCCTATCAATAAAATAATTAAATAAACTACCTACAATTACCTACAATTAACCTAACACTACACTATCAATAAATTAATTAAACACAATTCCTACAAATAAATACAATTAAATAAACTAGCTAAAGTACAAAAAATAAAAAAGAACTAAGTTACAGAAAATAAAAAAATATTTACAAACATAAGAAAAATATTACAACAATTTTAAACTAATTACGCCTACTCTAAGCCCCCTAATAAAATAACAAAGCCCCCCAAAATAAAAAATTCCCTACCCTATTCTAAATTAAAAAAGTTACAAGCTCTTTTACCTTACCAGCCCTGAACAGGGCCCTTTGCGGGGCATGCCCCAAGAAGTTCAGCTCTTTTGCCTGTAAAAAAAAACATACAATACCCCCCCCCAACATTACAACCCACCACCCACATACCCCTAATCTAACCCAAACCCCCCTTAAATAAACCTAACACTAATCCCCTGAAGATCTTCCTACCTTGTCTTCACCATCCAGGTATCACCGATCCGTCCTGGCTCCAAGATCTTCATCCAACCCAAGCGGGGGTTGGCGATCCATAATCCGGTGCTGAAGAGGTCCAGAAGAGTCTCCAAAGTCTTCCTCCTATCCGGCAAGAAGATAACATCCGGACCGGCAAACATCTTCTCCAAGCGGCATCTTCGATCTTCTTCCATCCGGAGCGAAGCGGCAGGATCCTGAAGACCTCCAGCGCGGAACATCCATCCGGACCGACGACTGAACGACGAATGACTGTTCCTTTAAGGGACGTCATCCAAGATGGCGTCCCTCGAATTCCGATTGGCTGATAGGATTCTATCAGCCAATCGGAATTAAGGTAGGAATTTTCTGATTGGCTGATGGAATCAGCCAATCAGAATCTAGTTCAATCCGATTGGCCGATCCAATCAGCCAATCAGATTGAGCTCGCATTCTATTGGCTGATCGGAACAGCCAATAGAATGCGAGCTCAATCTGATTGGCTGATTGGATCAGCCAATCGGATTGAACTTGATTCTGATTGGCTGATTCCATCAGCCAATCAGAAAATTCCTACCTTAATTCCGATTGGCTGATAGAATCCTATCAGCCAATCGGAATTCGAGGGACTCCATCTTGGATGACGTCCCTTAAAGGAACAGTCATTCGTCGTTCAGTCGTCGGTCCGGATGGATGTTCCGCGCTGGAGGTCTTCAGGATCCTGCCGCTTCGCTCCGGATGGAAGAAGATCGAAGATGCCGCTTGGAGAAGATGTTTGCCGGTCCGGATGTCCTCTTCTTGCCGGATAGGAGGAAGACTTTGGAGCCTCTTCTGGACCTCTTCAGCACCGGAATATGGATCGCCAACCCCCGCTTGGGTTGGATGAAGATCTTGGAGCCAGGACGGATCGGTGATACCTGGATGGTGAAGACAAGGTAGGAAGATCTTCAGGGGATTAGTGTTAGGTTTATTTAAGGGGGGTTTGGGTTAGATTAGGGGTATGTGGGTGGTGGGTTGTAATGTTGGGGGGGGTATTGTATGTTTTTTTTTACAGGCAAAAGAGCTGAAATTCTTGGGGCATGCCCCGCAAAGGGCCCTGTTCAGGGCTGGTAAGGTAAAAGAGCTTGTAACTTTTTTAATTTAGAATAGGGTAGGGAATTTTTTATTTTGGGGGGCTTTGTTATTTTATTAGGGGGCTTAGAGTAGGTGTAATTAGTTTAAAATTGTTGTAATATTTTTCTTATGTTTGTAAATATTTTTTTATTTTCTGTAACTTAGTTCTTTTTTATTTTTTGTACTTTAGCTAGTTTATTTAATTGTATTTATTTGTAGGAATTGTGTTTAATTAATTTATTGATAGTGTAGTGTTAGGTTAATTGTAGGTAATTGTAGGTAGTTTATTTAATTAATTTATTGATAGGGTAGTGTTAGGTTTAATTATATCTTAGGTTAGGATTTATTTTACATGTAATTTTGTTATTATTTTAACTAGGTAACTATTAAATAGTTCTTAACTATTTAATAGCTATTGTACCTGGTTAAAATAATTACAAAGTTGCCTGTAAAATAAATATTAATCCTAAAATAGCTATAATATAATTATAATTTATATTGTAGCTATATTAGGGTTTATTTTACAGGTAAGTATTTAGCTTTAAATAGGAATAAGTTATTTAATAAGAGTTAATTTATTTCGTTAGATAAAAATTATATTTAACTTAGGTGGGTGTTAGTGTTAGGGTTAGACTTAGCTTTAGGGGTTAATCCATTTATTAGAATAGCGGTGAGCTCCGATCGGAAGATTAGGGGTTAATAATTGAAGGTAGGTGTCGGCGATGTTAGGGAGGGCAGATTAGGGGTTAATACTATTTATGATAGGGTTAGTGAGGCGGATTAGGGGTTAATAACTTTATTATAGTAGCGCTCAGGTCCGCTCGGCAGATTAGGGGTTAATAAGTCTAGGCAGGTGTCGGCGACGTTGAGGGGGGCAGATTAGGGGTTAATAAATATAATATAGGGGTCGGCGATGTTAGGGCAGCAGATTAGGGGTACATAGGGATAACGTAGGTTGCGACGGTTTACGGAGCGGCAGATTAGGGGTTAAAAAAAATATGCAGGGGTCAGCGATAGCGGGGGCGGCAGATTAGGGGTTAATAAGTGTAAGGTTAGGGGTGTTTAGACTCGGGGTACATGTTAGAGTGTTAGGTGCAGACTTAGGAAGTGTTTCCCCATAGGAAACAATGGGGCTGCGTTAGGAGCTGAACGCTGCTTTTTTGCAGGTGTTAGGTTTTTTTTCAGCTCAAACAGCCCCATTGTTTCCTATGGGAGAATCGTGCACGAGCACGTTTTTGAGGCCGGCCGCGTCCGTAAGCAACTCTGGTATCGAGAGTTGCATTTGCGGTAAAAATGCTCTACGCTCCTTTTTTGGAGCCTAACGCAGCATTTGTTTGAACTCTCGATACCAGAGTTAATTTTATGGTGCGGCCAGAAAAAAGCCCGCGGAGCGTTAACAGACCTTTTACCGCCGAACTCCAAATCTAGGCCTAGGTTTGCCTGAAATCCTTAGTTACCTGCAAATAGTATTTCAAAGCCTCTCTGTGTAATTCTTAGGATTAGGACAAAAAGAAGAAACTACAATTTCCCTACTAATATTGTCTGAAGACACTACCTTATTTAAAAAGTCCAACTTGGTTCTCAAAACTCACTTATCCTGATAGGATAAGCAAAATCACAAGAAAAATGATTGACATCCACCTTATGCATGGGCTTAAAAGGAGGAGCCTGCAAAACCTTTAAAACCAAATTAAGACTCCAAGGAGGAGAGATTGCTTTTAATCCTGACTAAAAATTTTTACAAAACAGTAAATGTCAGGAAGATTAGCAATCTTCTTATCAAACATGACTGAAGAACAGAAATCTGATCCCTGCGAGAACTAGTGGACAAAACTTTATACAAACCATCATGCAAAAATTGCAGAATACTGGGAATTCTAAAGGAATACCAGGAAAAAAACGACTCAAACACCATGAATTATAAGCCTTTCAAGTCACAGGTTTACGGGCCTGAATTAGTCTCAACAATAGACTCTGAAAAACCCCTCTGTCTAAGAACAACATTTTCAAACTCCATACCATCAAGCTTAAAGATTTGAGATCCTGATGAAAAAATGTACCTTGAGATCCGCAGAGGAAGTGGCCATTTAGGACAGATCTGCAAACCAAGTCCTGAGAAACCAAAATGGAGCAACTATAGAATCTACAAACTCTGCCTGAGTATTCCTGGATCTTGCAAAGTACACAAGAAGCTTGTTGTTTAACCGAGAACGCATCAGGACTATCTCTGGGAGACCCCAAAGATCCAAAATATAACTGATGTAGGGATCAATGCCCAATTGTTCAGCAATGCAATATGAACTGTATATATTAGGCAACCATTGTTCTCTGCTCAAGCTAGAATTCAATACACTTCCCTCATGGCTAGGAACTGCAAGTTCCTCCTGATGATTGAAATATGCTACTGGGGGAACCTTGTCTGACTAAAACACAACTTAGACTCATTTCTCAACAGAGGCAGACTCTGAAGGGCCCTGAAAAATTGCAAAGAGTTTAAATATATGAATTGGTGTCCTCACCTTCTGAGGAGACCAAACTCTCTATGCTCTCAGAGATCCCCAGAATGCACCCCAACCTGAAAAACTTGCATCTCTCATGATTACAGTACAAGTTGGACAAACATAAGAAGCCCCCTGAATAATAACTTGAGGATCCAGACACCCAGACAGAGACTGTCTTGTCTTTGAATCCAAACAAATTTCCTGATAAAACTGATTGTGATCTCTGCACCATCACTGGCGCATGCAAAGCTGAAGAGGCCTCATATGAAAGCAATCAAAATGTCATCCAATGAGGCAAGCATTTGGCCTAAAACCTCCATACAAAGTGCTACTGAAGGACACAGAACTAGAAACTAGAAACTGTAATGCTCATGGGATATTCCACTATCAGACCAAACTCGGTCAGTAGTCTTCTTATCCCGGCATTGAGCCGGAATGATAGGGAATATCCCAGAGCAGAGAAAATTTGCAAGATGTGGTAGGCGGCACTTACCACAGGCAGGGTAGTCTTCAGTGGCAAGAGGCATGGAATCAGAGCAGTCCAAGGGTAAACCACTAGAATGGTCAGGCAGGCAGGGTTTGGATACAGAGAGGCAATCCAGACAATAGGGGTTAATCAAGCAGTGGTCAGACAAGCAGAGTTCAGCAGCAGTATATCAATCCAGCAATTTAGGGGTTAACAGGCAGAGTGGTCAGACAAGCAGAGTTCAGCAGCAGTATATCAACCAGCAATTTAGGGGTTAACAGGCAGAGTGGTCAGACAAGCAGAGTTCAGCAGCAGTATATCAATCCAGCAATTTAGGGGTTAACAGGCAGAGTGGTCAGACAAGCAGAGTTCAGCAGCAGTATATCAACCAGCAATTTAGGGGTTAACAGGCAGAGTGGTCAGACAAGCAGAGTTCAGCAGCAGTATATCAATCCAGCAATTTAGGGGTTAACAGGCAGAGTAGTCAGAGAGGCAGAGTTCAGCAGCAACAATAACACCCAGGAGGACAGAAAGTAACACCTATACTTGCGCCACAGGAGCAATCCAGACCGGCATCAGGAAGGAGGGAGCGTGCGGCAATGACATCACCGCCACACGCAGACAGGAGCCAACTCCGCCCTAGGCAACGAGCAGCAAGCAACAGCTAGAGCGGCGCAGCACAAAAGAAACTGAGTCTATTTGAACAACCAGAGAAGTGACTTTTGATTT
Organism: Bombina bombina; assembly: GCF_027579735.1. NCBI lineage: Eukaryota > Metazoa > Chordata > Amphibia > Anura > Bombinatoridae > Bombina > Bombina bombina. Next base: position 656,886,174 of record NC_069503.1, on the reverse strand, counting down.
TTTTAACCATGCTGTTAAATACGCAACATGAGTCTGTGCATGTGAGATACTAGTAAATGAAAAGATTGGAACTTGTGCCAAGATATTATCCAGGTAAGGGAAAACAGAAATAGCCTGGACCCTTACCACTGCCAAGAGGGCACCCAGAACCTTTGAAAAGATCATGGGAGCAGTAGCCAGACCAAATGGAAGAGCAACAAACTGATAATGTTTATATAGAGAAGGCAAACCTTAGAAAGTGATAACGATCCATGTGAATAGGAACACAAAGATAGGCATCCTTTAAATCTATTGTGGACATAAATTGACCTTGCTGCACCAAAGGCAGAATATTCTAAATAGTTTCTATATTAAAAAGTAGGTACTCTGATGAATTTGTTCAGAGCCTTCAAAAACGTTTTGAATAGATACTTAGGTCCTGTTCCAAAATTGGAATTGGAACTACGACTACCATAACTACCAGATCCAAAACAGACTGAAAGAAGGCCTTTGTTTTGAATGGAGACACTGGAATATAAGACAGATGAAACCTCCCTCTGAAAGGCTTCATCCTGAAACCTATTCTGTTAACCTGAAAAACAATATTTGAACCTAGTGATCCTGAACAGACCACAACCAAATATTCTGAGAAGTCTGCCTCCTACCAGAACATCCAGATCTGGGGCTGCACATTCATGCTGATTTGTTAGAGGGTGCAGGCTTTTTAAAATACTTTGGTATGCTCCAATTTGAACTATGATTCCTTGAAGTGAGGGAGAACCCTACTAATGAGGGAAGGATGTAGATTTACTTTCCATGTTATGAAAAAAAAGAAAACAATTAAGGGCTTTAACTTTACCCTTAGACTTCTTTTCTTGAGAAAAAAAGCTCCCTTTTCTTCAGTCACAGAATATATAATAGAATCCAACCCAGAACCAAACAAAATCTTTCTCTGAAAGGAAAGATATAAAAGTCTAAATTTTGACACCATATCAGCAGACCATGACTTCAGTCATAAGGCCCTTCTAGAAAGTACTGCTAATGACATACTCTTAGAATTGATTTTAATAATGTCCAAAACTGCATCACAAATAAAAGCATTAGCAAATTCCAATAAACCTAAAAGGTTTTGAAAATCTTTATTAGCAGAATCATCATTTGAAAACTGCTCAGACAAACTATCCAGCCAAACAGAAGAAGCTGCAGCCACGCATGAAACACTAACTGCAGGCCTAAAAAGAGAACCTGCTTTTTGAAAAGCCCTTTCTATGAAAGGATTCCAATTTGCTATCCATGGGATCCTTAAAAGAAGGACTGTCTTCCAAAGGAATAGGTAACTTAGCCAGAGTAGAAACAGCCCCATCCACCTTAGGATCTGTTACCCAGAGCTAAACATTAGATGCTGACAAAGGAAACATTTTCTATATCTAACAGAAGGTTTAAAAGGGCAACCAGGCTTAGGCCAATCCTTAGCAACTATCTCAGAGACAGCATCAGGCACAGAAAAAAACATCTAGAGACTTAGCAGAGAGTTTCAAAATTAGGCTCAAGTGATTAATAGACACCATACAGTCCTGAATACCCCAAAATTGTAATACTTATTTTAAAATAGGAACGGATATGATCAACCTTGAATAAAAAGGAAGAAAAATCAGATTCATGATCAGAAAAAAAAGAGACCCCTGAACGTTAGAAAATAACTCAGCCTCTGAGGGTAAATCAGCTGTACCAGGATTTGACACAGTATCAATTACATGATTAGAACTAACAGAAGGCAAATATTTAACTGACCTTTTACCCTTACTTAAAGGGGTTATAGAGTGAGCATTTCTGATATAGTAGAGCGTACAAAATTCTCAAATCATGGAGAAAAATATGTCGATCTTACCTCTGCAGAACAGATTGTAGGAGAACAGGCAAGAACAGTATTAGTCTGATTTAAATGATTTAAATGGACTATAGAAAATATAAACAAGCATTGCACTGCTGAGCTGGAGGCAATACATCAGTCTGTTTACAATATATACTTCACAATGGTAGGAGAGAGTTTACAAATGTTAGCTTCTAAAGAGGATTCAGGGACAGACACAAATGGCTCCATAATAACCGAAAATCTTTAAATCAGAGATTATTAAACATTATGCTTAATTCCCCATAAAAGAGCTCTTGAAGCAAGGAAAAAACGTACCCCTTCCAAATGCTGAATTAAATAAAGAAAGCCAGGCCTTAGAACACTAACCCAACCTCATAAGAAAAATAAAGTATAGGGTAAATGAGCATACTTTACATCTGATACCGCACTCAAAGATTAGAGCAGGAACGTGTGTGCTCTCAAAGATAGAAATAAACAAAAAAAGGGCACAATGTGCACAGACCCAAAACCACGACATGCGCAAATCAACAAGGTTGATGTGCACAAACCTTAACCTATGCATGCTAGCACAATGATAGGAAAAGCATGCGCAAATTACAAAATTTGAAGGGGATTACAGCCCTGCAAATTTAAAGGAGCCACATAAATACATTTAATAACGATGTCCCTGGGCTACATAGTGAAACAAATTATAATAGTTTTCCAACATAATAAAAGTGAAAAAAAGAGTACGTATCCACAGGCACCCAACTACTGAAAGGCAAAATATAATCTAGCAGAAAGCCAAACTAGTGCTGTAGGATAACAGCAGTGGAAATTAAACAGGAGTATACCAACAACCCAACAGGAGAAGGCAAATGACAAGTCCCTGCTACACCTGTAGAAGGCTTGTGAAAAGCTCCCTACATGGTGCAATTGTGCTACTACCCAATACTCCAATACGTACCTCTGTCAAACAGCGACACGCTTAGGGGAAAATTGGGCCTTAACTTAGTCTGGGACCCCTCTCAAAAACACATCTGGAGCACCTTCATTCTTCACTTACCTTCAACCAAGGCAAAGACAAGACTAGTTAGCATAAAGGAGGGAGGGCTCTTGGAGTTTGGGAATCTTTGACGCTTCCTAGTGGTCAGGAAAGGTAATTCCCAGGAGTAATGGATCATGGACTTTCACCACCTAAATGAAAGAAAAATCATATAACACTATGATATCAAGGGCCAGGAGAAATAAATCAGGAAAGCTATATCTTTTATTTTTAAATACCTCTATTTTAATCTATTCAATTTAGAATCCCTATATAACACCTACCTAACCAACCAGGAGGATGTATGCAGAATTTAAAACCCCTGTTTTAATTTTCATAAAATTATGAGGATAATATGCAAGTAAATATCTTCTCTTGTTTGTAAAATGTGGCTGAATTGTGTCCTTTCTGCAGTCCATTAAAAAAAAAAACTAACACCCTACTTGCTCGCAACCCAGATCACATATTCTCATGTGCGCTAATCCAACATGAAAATATTAATATTTCACATTCCAATGTTCTTCACATAGAATAATATCAATATTTATATTTAAAGTTATATCACATATATTACACAAATGGATACATTTTGAAGATCGAAATATTTAGGATAAAAGGGACATAATACTCATATGCTAAATCACTTGAAACCGATGCAGTATAACTGTAAAAAGCTGACAGGAAAATATCACCTGAGCATCTCTATGTAAAAAAGAAAGATATTTTACCTCACAATCTCCTCAGCTCAGCAGAGTAAGTTCTGTGTAAACATTATACTCAGTTACTGCCCAGCTGCAGGTAAAAAAAAATAAAAAATGAAGAAATGAACAGCAGCCAATCAGTATCAGCAGTGCTGAGTTCATGAACTATTTTACTGTGATCTCATGAGATTTCACTTAAAGTGTCAGTAAACCTAAAAAATAATGTTATTTAATTCTGCACATAATGCAGAATTATATAACATTATATTAGTGCTATCGTTATAAAAGCTTATATTTGCCTTTCAGTAGTTGGTTGCCTGTGGATACGTACTCTCTGCGATCTTCTGAGCGGGTCTGTTTTTATTACACAGCACATCGGGCCAGCTGTATAGTCACAGCCCGGCCCGACCGAGCCATAACACTAAGTGCAGCTCGCTCCTGCTGTCAGTCCTTTACAATGGGATGTGGCTACTGAGAAACTTTTGAGGTAAAATATCTTTCTTTTTTACATAGAGATGCTCAGGTGATATTTTCTAGTCAGCTTTTTACAGCTATGCTGCATCACTTTCAAGTGTTTAAACATTTGGGTATTATGGCCCATTAAATAGGAATATTGATGCATTCCATTAACCCCCCCCCCCCTCCCCTAGAGTACTGAAGATGGTATTTGTTCTCTAGGGTATTTTTTCTAGAGTAGCTCCTCATTGAATGAGCAATTGAAGACAAAGTAAAAAGACTTTAGTACAATATGTTCCAAATAATATTACTTTAAGCAATAGTGATGTCACGGCTCTAAGGAACACACTATAATAGATTGTTAAGCGTTTAACAGTACAGACAGCAATTTGTCTGAAATTTTAAACACTTAGTGCAAATATATATGTAATCAAACTCTGTTTTAATGTTGTTGAAATTGAGCGTAAATGTCGTAAATGGTATGCCCAGCAATGTGTGAACTGAGATGTGCATTCCAAAACAAAAGCACTGTTTTCCTGTTTTAATGTATATTTGTAAACATTATTGTACCATATAATGATGCAATAGACAGACTCTAACAGGTTAAAGTACTGTAATATGTATCTACTTTACCAATCAGCCGATAATATGAACGATTGTAAATGTAACCGTGTTGATATACTGTTTTGCAATAGGATGTAACCAAGGGCTGGTTTGGTAGCGTCATTAATATTTTTAACCTATCACTAAGGCTTTTATCCTTTATGAATAGGAATCTGGATAGGCAGGTCAAACAGCTATGACTACGGCTGATAGGCTGAAACGTGTCAGTTGACCTGTGACGCTAACGGCACACTCCTGTGTTGGATACAGTGGAGATTGTTTTGTCCGCCACGCTGTTGTGGCATTTTTAACGCATATGAAATAAAGAAGAAGTTTTTAAGTATCTCTGTATCCTGGGAATACATTTTTACTTAGAATAATATGTTCTATTTATTAATAAATACATATTTATACATATATATGATGTTATTTTGGTACAATTTATATCTATACATCCAAATATATGTCAATACATATGTATTGATGTGTTTATATGTGTATATATGTCTGTAAATGCATATAAAAGAGAAAGTTCCGTACCAGCTAAACATGCACTTCCAGTGCATCAATATATCACACACAGGTTTGAGGGGTTGACATTTGTTACCGGGTACAGTGTCCAGTACCCTGAGATATGCAAGATATTGCGTAAACACTTTCCCCTTCTGGCAGCAGAAGATTATCTTACCACTATGGTGAATAAGGGATTGAGGTGCTCTATAAAAAGTGCCGAACTCTGGGTTCTAAACTATCACTAACAGAACTGAAAGAACCAAAAGAAATTGGCAAACCCAGAAGTTCATAGTTGACTTGTGCTGGGATGTTTAAATGTGGTAGGAAATGTAAACCGTGTGATCATGTTATTTGCACTAACACATTTAGTTCTAGTGTAACTATAGAGTCATTCCCTATTGAGACTTGTCTCAATTGCATTGCCACATATGTTATATATTTCATTATTTGTGACCAATGTGAGGCCCAATATGTGGGTCACACCTCCAGGGATATGAAATCACGTATTCGGGAACACATATCTACTATAACAATTGGCAGTTCATCCACCCCTCTGGTTCAATATTTTGCTTTGAAACACAATAGCAAATTTGACACCTTTAAATGGTTCATTATAGAAAAAGTCCAGACACCAAAAAAGGGGGGTGACCTGGACAAATTGTTGTCCAAAAGGGAGGTATTTTGGATACTAAAACTGAAAATCAGAATACCTCTAGGACTAAATTCGCAATATTATATTATCAACTTTTGGGAATAGTATATTGTGAGACTGTATCAAGTTTTTTGGATTGATACTATTGACACTATTGTTTTTACATATAGTTGTCTCAATTGTACATATTTCTCTATATTGTGCCACTATATTTCTGCTCATTGAATATTAATGTATATGCATTGTGAATGTACACCTAACCCTGTCTGGGGTTATGATATTATGCTATCATGTGTTCTATAACTGTATTTAAAATGTTTGTTTATGATGACCTTTATGAAATTTATTTTATTTATTCTTCCATATTTTTCCCATATTTTTTTACTTTGTCTGCATCTGCTAACAGTATTATCTGATACGTATTTTGAGTAGATAATGACTAGTGCCCTTCCTACTTATCTTTTGTATATTTACTAAATATATAGTATAGGTAGCCATTTCATGTTTTGAGATTTTAAATTAATTAATTATCATACAGGTGTAATTCAGAGAGGTGTGTTTTGGTTTTAACCTATTAACATTGAGCTGTGATTTTAAATAGTGTGTTAGTCATAACCAGTCAGGCTATGATTACGGCTGAGAGCCAAAACACGTAAGCCATCTGGTGAATGCTTCTCTGAACTTAGTATGCTGTTGTTCCCTCGATTTGGATATTTTAATGTTGTCCAATAAACTTTGATGTTTTACGGAACCGGACTCTCCATTCTTCTTGCTTGTAAATACATATATACACATATAAATACATAAATAAACAAATAAACAAATATATATACATACATACACATATTTAGACATGTATCTTTATGTTAAAGCCCATTGCCTGCCTTTTTTTTTCTAACACCTGAGACTGCATATCTTTGAGCCCTTATAACTTTGCAATATTTTCGTTTTTTTAAATATTTTTTTATCAGGTAGTGTTATTATGAGTTTAACTGTATTTTGTCATTTATTTTTTATGTGTTTTATGACACTTTTTGGTTTCACAAAACATTTACCCAGAGCTCTGAGGACACGCTATTCTAATGCATGTTACCTTCAATTGCGCTCAAATGATCGTTTACTTTCAACTTTTAATACAAGCAATATACCCAACAAGCGAAAACACCCACTATAAATCCCTTTTTGCTCGTGCCTAGCTGTTAGGGTGCCACTCGTAATCTGGACCTAAATTAGGATTTCATACAGGACTGATTTCTCTCTTGTTGCACCCATGTTCTATGTAGGTTGCAAACACAACCAAGGTAAGTACTTGTTATAACCAATTTTAAATGCATCAAATATTTAAATGTATTAGAATTTTTAAGTTATACACATGATTGGACTGACCACAGGGCATACAGGACATATGCCCGGGGAGTCGGAGCTAGTTATGGCCTGGACTTGTTGCCTTAGTACCGCCCAGTCACCAGCATTATTATTTTTTTCATGATGCAGGACCACCTCATCCCTGCCTTTCACTGCCTTGCTGTGTCTGTGAGCCATGTCAGGGCCGATCCAACTCCCTTCTCCATTCCTGAAGTCCCACAGCATTACATTAAAATGATCCTCTTCACAATGGCTAGCTCTATAGGCTTCTAAATTACGCCCTGCATAGCTGCCTTGTCTGATGGATTTGCATTTAGTGCAGGATTCACCTGTGACAGCTTCAGAACGTAAGGAGTGTGCATGAATTATTGTTGTCCTTGTCAAAATGTTTCAGTCTGTAAACCTTGGATAGGGGCATAACTACATGTATCTCAAAGTTCTCAATTGAGACTGAACCAAAACATCTAGGGGCCCTATTGTTCCTTCCATCAATAGTAGCATTCTTAAAGGGAGATCTGCATCATGTCTAGTCTATCTGTCTTCCCCCCTGTTAAAGAGGGCTCACAGTAAACAGTAAGTGTATGAATTCACCTTTATGATAGAAGGGTTTCCAAAATAACCACCACCATGTTTAAGGTACAGAAAAACCTGCCACTATTTTTGTATAGCAAGTCTGAGCAAGTGCATATTCACCGGCATGGACTAACTAAGGGTAAAATATGACAGCCAGAGAGAACCAGCTCCTCTTGATGATGCCTGTTGATGACAGTGGCTACCTGTTTTCTGTGATTGTGGATGTCTGTGGTACTTTGTCTGTGCATATGGGTGTCTTTGGTTGTCTCTGTGTTTTTATCTCTGATAGTGCAGCTTGTGTATGAAGACAAGTGCCTAGGTGCCTGCTATTTCCAACGATTGGTGAACTTCAATAGCTTTTATTTCCACTTTTTTTAATATTCAATGACAACCAAATTACAACAAAATAAGTGTGTTTTTGTAAATTAAACTAGTACCTTATATTTGTCAATTTTGAGGTATGGATTAATAACATAAAGAGGGGGTGGGCTGCTCTGTCTTAAAATGTCCAGGATTAATTTTGGTCCTAGTCCTGCCCTGGTTGTATATATGAGGTTTGCTGTGGTGTGGGCAGGTGATATTACATGCTTTGGCCAATATGTGGTACTCTATATATAGGATGGAGTGCTGGAAACTGTTTTTTCTTGGTTTTGAATGTGAATGTAATTAAGTAGAAGATACATTTTTATATGTTTCTAATTGATTATTTAATTAATTAATAATTCTAAATCATGACAAATTAATAGCTATTCATATAAATTGTGAAGTGACTTTGACATTAGGTATAGGTTAATAAAGCAGAATAAAGAAATGCTTTGCTCTGAATAAGATTAGATCAGTGTTTCCTTCATGAAGCATAGATGCTGCAACTGACCACTTATCTGAAAACACACAGGTTATGTGAAAGCAAGACTGGAGACACCACAATTTTGGAGATACACAAAAAAGGGAGTAGTAGCACAGCTCGAAGCACAAATGTATTTTAAGAGCTGAATAAAAAAATACATAAAATTGGCTACTCTTTTCTATAAAAAAACAATACAAACAAACAAACAAATAGAGGTTTACAAGGGGTTTTACTATTGATTACTATTCTCCCTGGCTTCATAGGAAACTACTAGCACATATTCAAGAGTTCATGAGTAGTGGTGAGGTGCTTAAACTAATGGAAGATGGCCAGACTTCCTATTATAAATTTCCTTGATGCTGATGGAAGCAAAGGTGCCTTACTTTGGTTTGATATGCAAATGTAATTGCAATTTTGGTGAGTAGTACCTTAAGGCATTGGGATCCAGTTATTAAGCTGCGGAGGCAGCTTTAGAGTCTGAGTGGACCTGTAACAGTAGTTAAGTAGCTGTGGTCTTAATGCCCTGCTCTTGCGCATTTGGTTGCACGAGAGCATGGGGCACAACTGCACAAGAACTTGTATTTTATAATTGGGGGGCAATTTTGATCTGCAATTTAAAGCTAATAACAAGTCACTAGTTTTTAGAACCATTCAACATTTTGGAATTAAATAATTGTATTTATACAGGGAAGTGAAAAGTGTATGATCAGGAAATTTACTTATACTGGCTATTTCTGATATTTAAGAGGCATATGACATTTTGGTCTAGATTACGAGTGGAGCTCTAACAGTTACGCGCATGCAAAAAGGGGTTTATTGTGGATGTTTCCACGCAAAAGGTGTTTCGATCATCTTACAAGAAATTTAATGCGTTCGCTTGAGGGCAATTAAAGTTAATGTGCGTCTGGTTAGCGAGAACTCAGAGCTCTGGTTAACTGTTTTGAAAAATAAAAAATTGTCACAAAACACATCAAAAATGCATTACAAAGTACACTGACACTCATAATAACACTATGTAATAAAAAGTATTAAAAAAAATGCACAAAAATGTTATAAGGGCTCAAACAAATACATTTATATGCAAGTTAGTGCAAAGCAAGTACGCTCCAACACACTGTTAGTAGCAGAGATGTAATAAAAGCAGCAGTAAGCAAATAGTGCTGAGAGTGGCTAAAGTGGCAAGCTTCAAAGTAAAATCAGAGGGGGCAGGAAAAGTAAAGCAAAAGGCAAGAAAAGCCAACACAGTCACAAGCCAAACAGGGGTTGCAGCTATAAACAGACCACAAAACTCACTCTGTTTTCTGGCAAGCTCCTCGATCCTCCTTTCGCCGATCAGGTAATTCCAGGGGTCGCGGCGTGTCACCAATGCTCCTACTCCCACAGCGGGAGTGCTTCTCATCTCCTCTCTAGCCTTCTTATTAACTAGAATCAAAAAAGAAAGCAGTCATTCACAACCATACTCCGCTCAGGGAATCCAGCGTTATCAAGACACAGCATACCAAGCTGTGCGTAGCCTCACTTTCACTGCTGTTAGCGTCACTCAAAAATAAAAATGCTTCCTCAGCTTTGGCGAAGCATTTTATTGATGAACATAATCAGAGTTTGCAAACCTTCAGATGGAATGCTATAGAGCTAGTTAAAAAACCATTGAGAGGTAGTAATAAGCTTAATATCCTTATGAGACAAGATGTATATTGGATCTTCAAGCTTAGACACAGATACCCAGGGGTTATAACTCTGAATACGACATAATAAATTATTGGGAGTAGGAGCTTTGTATGCTTTATCAAATTTCTATAATTACTTGCCCTGAGCACACTACACTATTTTATTATTATGTTAGGATATGAACCCTGTTTAGAGTATGTACTATATGATACAATATATTATCCAACACAAGTGTTGGGACATTGGATTTGAATGTATATTTACATCTTTGGTTGTGTGGAGCCCATCTAGAGTAATGATGACTACTAGATGGTTCTCTTCAAGTGCTTGTATGGGCTCTACATATACTTAGGATTGTATGTTATGTTAAGCTAAGTATAATATACATCTCTATATGGTCATTAGGGAAGTAGAAGGACGTTTGCTGAGCTTACTGTCTGTGAATATATAATGCATTTTTATCTTAGAATCTGGCATAACTGATCTAATCACAATATTTGATATTTAGTTTGTCATAAGCCTACCAAATGCCTGATGTTCTGTCTATATATATTTTTTTCTCACTAATATATTTCCTCACTAATATTTACAACTATGTATATATCCCTAGTGTATTATGTATTATGTATTAGCTATATAAAGAGGTCATCTAACGTGTCCTTTAACATTAAATATGATGTGTAGCAAAATATTCAGTTCTATTTGAAATATTGTATGAGTATATTTACAGCTGTTCTTTATTTGGTAATTATATCTATGACAACAGTGGTGTATTTAAACTGTGAACCAGTAGTGACTTAGGGGCCTATCTATCAAGCTCCGGATAGAGCTCGAGGTCCCTTGTTTTTGGCAAGCCAAAAACACCAATTATGAAGCAGCGGTCTAAAGACCGCTGCTCCATAACCTGTCCGCCTGCTCTGCTCGAGTTGATTGACACCCCCCTGCTGGTGGCCGATTGGCCGCAATTCTGCAGGGGGTAGCGTTGCACCAGCAGCTCTTGTGAGCTGCTGGTGCAATGCTGAATATGGAGAGCATATTGCTCTCCGTATTCAGCGAGGTCTGGCGGACCTGATCCGCACTGTCGGATCAGGTCCGCCAGACTTTGTTAAATAGGGGCCATACTATGGTCCATGATTATGCATCAGACCCATTTCTACTGCTATAGTATTGTATTTTATATTTTTTGAATAAACTTCTATATATTTATCCTTCCGGTAGCTACTCTTTTCTTTTTGACAATTTCTACAAGCATGGAGGCGCTTGATTTTGTTACCGGAAGAACAGAGTGACGCTAACAGCAGTGAGAGTGAGGCTACTCACAGCTTGGTTTGCTGTGTCCTGATACTGCTGGATTCCCTGAGAGGAGTTCGGTTGTGAACGACTGCTTTCTTGGATGACTCTAGTCATTAGTTACATCAGATGAATATACATATTCAGAACCAGAAGAAGATTCTGAACAAATTGCTGAACCCCAGCCCCAGGCTGCTGTTCCCCGACAGCCCCAGGCCACTGTCGAGATCCAAGAGAAGCCCACAAGCATAACAAGACCGAAAGTGGTGTCTAAAAAACAAAATATGTCTACACATATAAATACCACAAGTGTACAAAAAGAACAGTTTTTTTCAAAAGGTTCAGGAAGCTCCAAAATGCGGGGGGGGGGGGGGTACGGAAGGGGAACAGATACAGCAAAACAGAAACAAAATTACTACCAATTGAGAGATCAGTAAATGAGGGAAAAGCAATAGGAGCAAGTAATGCTGTTATTAATTTATCCTCCTATCCTCTTTATGCCACAGAGATTAAGGTATTAAATTTGGGCCTGGGGTTCTGTCCTAATGAGGACTTTAATCGGTTTCAGACAATATTACATCTTAATAGATTTATCAGATCCCTCACTCTGAGAAAGTTTTTTCCTAATGAAGATAGCTCTGATTTAACTGGAACTGAAACAGATGAAACCCCTCACAGTGGAACCACTGATAAAAGAAACTTGTTCACAGATGTCTGTAGGGAAATACATAATGAACTTCAAAATACAAGGGACATACAAAATGAGGGCCACACTTTTTTAGATTTTACCCTACACATATTAGAGGGAAACAATTAGAACTCTTCCAAAAAAATAGTAGAAGAATGGAAGATCTCAACTTTCTTCATGAAAATAGGAGAGATACAAATAGAAAACATAATCTGAGCAAAAAAAAGAGAAGGAAGCAGTTATTTCTCTTGAAAATAATGATAAGATTGTGATCAAAAGGTCTGACAAGGGCAATAGCATAGTGGTATGTGATAGGTCCTGGTATATATCAGAGTCAATAAGACAACTTGGAGACATAAAAGTATATAGGAAACTATCCCTTAACCCCATATATGTCATACAAAGAAAGCTTTCATCCATATTGGACGAGGGTTTGAAAGAAGGGCACATAAAAAGAGTAACATTTGATAATATCTATGAACCTATCTTTTATCATCTTCCTAAAACACATAAAGGTCTACAAGATTTAAAGGGTAGACCTATAGTTTCAGGTTTAGGATCTACTTTGGAACCACTCTCTGAGTGGATTAATGGTTTATTGCAGCCTTCAGTATTAAATATACCAAGCTATCTGAAGGATACCTTGCATGTATTGAATATTTTTGATGATTTTGATTGGGTAGATACCTATAGCTGGCTCACTATCGATGTTGTTTCATTATACTCATCCATTCCCCATGAGTTGGAACTTATAGCAATAGAGTACTACTTACAATCAAAAACACTTTGATAATAGTTTCATCAAGTTTATAATCAAAGCAACTAAATTCCTACTCAAACACAACTGTTTGATGTTTGAGGGGATTACTATTTCCCAATACAGGGAACGGCTATGGGGGCGAAGTTTGCGCCCTCATATGCCAACCTGTTTATGGGTTGGCTTGAAGATTCCCTGATATTTGGAGATAGTAACACCTTCAAAGGTTCCATTATTTTATACAAGAGATTTATCAATGATCTCATCCGAGTATGGGATGGTTATAAAGAAGGGGTTGACTTGTTCGTTTCATACCTCAATAGAAATAAGAGTGGTATACAATTTACTTGTGAATGGGATAAATTGATGATTAACTATCTAGACATTCAACTAAGGGGGATGAGTGTAAAAAGACAGTAATTACTGATTTATATAGAAAACCAATTGCAGGGAATGCATTATTGCATGCATCCAGCAATCACCCCAAACATGTGATAAAAGGTATCATTAAGGGCCAACTTATGAGGGTGAAACGAAATTGTTCTGGACAAACAGACTATAATAAAGAAAAAAATGAGCTTACTGAGCAAATGACAGATAGGAGTTATCCTATCAGACTAATTGAACATATTGGGAAAGAAGTAGCTCTCCTTAAGAGAACAGATCTGCTTAAACCGAAAAGGAAAGAGTGACAATAAACCCATTTTTGTAACCAAATACTCTAATCAGTTTCATGATATATGCAAAATTATAAAGAAATATCTGCCCATAGTTTATGGGGATAAAGCATTGAAAGAAATTATTGACAAGGGTTGCAAATTTGTATACTCCAGGGGAAAACACTAGGGAACACACTATCCCCAAGTATGTTAAGAGATACCAAACCAGAATCAGGGAGCTCTTGGCTGTTGAGCTTTGGTACCTACAGGTGTGACAGCAGACGCTGTTGAGCCTGTGGTTATATAAACATAACCAAAACATTTAAGTCTCATGTAACAAATGAAGAATTCAATGTTAGAGAGTGTATTAATTGTTCTTCTGAATATGCAATCTACCTTATTGAATGTACAGAACCTTGAGGGCAGTACATAGGAATGACAATTAGAGATTTAAGAACTTGAATTAGAGAACATATGTCATACATAGAAAATAAAAATGCTTGCTAAGCTTTGGCAAAGCATTTTTTTGATGAACATAATCAGAGTTTGCAAACCTTCAGATGGAATGCTATAGAGCTAGTTAAGAAAGCCTTGAGATGTGGTAATAAGCGTAATATCCTTAGGAGACAAGAAGTATATTAGCTCTGTAAGCTTAAGGCACAGATACCCAGGGGTAATAACTCTGAATACGACATAATCAATTATTGGGAGTAGGAGCTTTGTATGCTTTATCAATTTTCTATAATTATTTGCCCTGAGCACACTACACTATTTTATTATTATGCTAGGATATGAACCCTGTTTATAGTATGTACTATATAATACAATATATTATCCAACACAAGTGTTGGGACATTGGATTGGAATGTATATTTACATCTTTGGTTGTGTGGGGCCTGTCTAGAGTAATGATGACTACTGGAAGGTTCTCTTCAAGTGCTTGTATGGGCTCTACATATGCTAAGGCTTTTATGTTATGTTAAGCTAAGTATAATATACATCTCTATATGGTCATTGGTGAAGTAGAAGGAAGTTTGCTGTGCTTACTGTATGTGTATATATAATCCATTTTTATCTTAAAATCTGGCATAACTGGTCTAATCGCAATATTTGATATTTAGTATGTCATAAGCCTACCAAATGCCTGATGTTCCATCTATATATAGTTTTTCTCACTAATATATTTCCTCACTAATATATAAAACTATGTATATATCCCTAGTGTATTATGTATTATGTATTAGCTTTAGCTATATAAAGAGGTCATCTAATGTGTCCTTAAATATTAAATAAGATGTGTAGCAAAGTTTTTAGTTCTATTTGAAACATTGTATGAGTATATTTACAGCTGTTCTTTGTTTGGTAAATTATCTCCATGACAACGGTGGTGTATTTAAACTGTGAACCGGTAGTGACTTACTATGGTCTATGATTACGGCAAACTTGTGAAGCCAAAACGCGTCAGACCCGTTTCTACCACTGTAGTATTGTATTTTATATATTTTTTAATAAACTTCTATATTTGTATCCTTTCGGTAGCTACTCTTTTTCTTTTTGAATAAAGTTATATGTACACACATAAAGACATATATATATAAGTGCATTGGAGCCCTTTGCAGTCAAGTACATGAAAACATGTAAAAATCATATTTATGCAATATTAATTTTTAATAAAGTGTTATACTGTGAATTTATTGTAAATATTTCACATTCCAATGTTCTTCACATAGCAGAATGTGTTCTTTTTATAAATAAATAGATATTACTATATTATATATCTGTATATATATCTATACCTATATATAATCATGTAAATGTATATATATATATATATATATATATATATATATGTAAAGATATATATAATACAAAAATACAATCATATATATGTAGAAATATGTATTTATGAATAAATATAACATTTTCTTCTATGTGAAGAATAAGGGAATGTGATATATTCATATTTTCATGATGGGTTAGCGCACTTGCGATCGTGTTTGCGCTCTAGTAGGGTGTTAGTTTTTTTCCCACTTTTTTGCTCCATTGACTTCAACATTAGAGGCAGCAGTCAGAAAGGCAAAGTCAGGGCAGGCATATTGAAACCAAGTCACACTGGACCCTTTTGATATCTATCTAGGAAGGAGGTCTGTTGATAGCCGCAGAAAGACCGACATTTATTTACTTTTTATTTTGCAAGGATTTTTTAAAGAATCTGCTTTTTAAAGAATCTTTGTTTTTAATACAGTTGAATTTTTATTATTACATATTGGAACTCCCTACAACAAAAACAGTATTGGATCCATTTGTACTAAGCGCATTACTTAAAGCTATAGTAGCTCAAAATCATGTAATTAATTTTCCTATTGTGCTTACAGGGATATTTTCATATGGTTTAACACTATGAAAGTTTCTCTCCATGTTCTTTGTAGGCACGAAGAAGATCATCTTTTGAATATAATTCCATGACCTTTTAGTGCATGATATGTAATTTATGTACATCTCTCAGAAATGTTTATAGATATGCAGATATTTGATGTACAATCATTATATGCAGATATAGTGCATATATACAGTATGTAGAATAGAGGAAGCAATAAAACCAATTAAAGGTGTGTATAAAATATGGGGCATTAGATAAGAAAAATCATAACACTGGTGCATTTAATGGAAATTTGACTGTGTTAATAATTTTCTGGTTCTGACATTTCTCTCCGGTCTCTAACTACGCTTGCTTTTGATAAAAAATTTTTACAAAACTCTAAATTTCAGTCTGTATTGTCAGTGTGTTTGTAATCCAAAATCAATTAAGGTTTAAGTACAAACAACATAGGAATGTTGTTGTTTTAGTGATAACTTCACTGGTTATGGGGCCTGAATGTCAATTTATCCCTTTTAGGTGGGCTAACTGTAAAATGAGAGCGGTATTGTTTTTACTTCGTTTTAATGGCATTTTGCACACAACTGAAATATTAATAGTTGAACATAAAAGTGTTCGCTTGAACGCAATCAAATTTAACGCACATTGGGTTAGGAAGACTTTAGAGCTTGCATAAAGGGTAGGGGAAGAAAAAACACAACATAAATACATGTAAAAGCACAGTTACATTCATATAAAACTTGTCTGATAATTATATTTTTAAATATTTATATAAACAATTTATAAGGGCTGAAAGATGGTATAAGGTGTTTAGGAAAAAAAAGGACTTTAACATATACAGTATATGCATACATACACATATCTAAATATATGAATGTATGTATATATATATGTATATATATATATATATATATATATATATATATATATATATATATATATATATATATATACTGTGTATATATATAATTTACTGATTGGGATTGCTTCAATTTTGAAATGACTGTTTACATGCCAGTAATTTTCAAACAATAGGTTGTAATCAACCATTAATGTGCCACTGGAACACAATGAAAGGCTGTGAGAAAAGTAGAAACCTATCCCCTACAAGATTGTTTACAATTCCCGTCCTCAGGACGAACTAACAGGCCAGATTAACAATCATAGTTACTGACCAGCTGATTATTTCACCTGTGCTCTAGTTCATATATCCTGAAAATATGGCCTGTTGTATGTTGTGGGAATTGGAATTGAGAAACACTGCTCAACAATGTAAGTCCCAGATGGCTATTTCTACTATAGTTGTGTACTACATTGAAGTCTATGGGGCATATGTATCAAGCTCCGAATGGAGCTTGATGCCCCGTGTTTCTGGTGAGCCTGCAGGCTCGCCAGAAACAGCAGTTATGAAGCAGTGGTCACAAAGACCGCTGCTCCATAACCTGTCCGCCTGCTCTGAGCAGGCGGACAGACATCGCCGCAATTCAACCTGATCGAGTACGATCAGGTTGATTAACACCCTCCTGCTGGCGGCCAATTGGCCGTGAGTCTGCAGGAGGCGGCGTTGCACCAGCAGCTATTGTGAGCTGCTGGTGCAATGCTGAATACGGCGAGCGTATTGCTCGCCGTATTCAGCGATGTCTGTCGGACCTGATCCGCACAGGTCCGACAGACATTGATAACTAGAGGCCCTTGAATCAAGCTCCTATGTAAGCATAGAGATTGACTATATTTATTGAGTATTGAGATGTTTTATGTTATTGGATTTCTTATAAAACCAAATTTAGAACTATTGTCTTCACAATCTGTAGCAATAGGAATGGATGTGATGATCATAAGTGTGAAAACAAACCAGCTTTCTCTTCACTGCTTAATTAGCCTTGAGATGTGCTTGTATGGGTGAAGTACAGGGAGTGCAGAATTATTAGGGAAGTTGTATTTTTGAGGATTAATTTTATTATTGAACAACAACCATGTTCTCAATGAACCCAAAAAACTAATTAAAATCAAAGCTGAATAGTTTTGGAAGTAGTTTTTAGTTTGTTTTTAGTTATAGCTATTTTAGGGGGATATCTGTGTGTGCAGGTGACTATTACTGTGCATAATTATTAGGCAACTTAACAAAAAACAAATATATACCCATTTCAATTATTTATTTTTACCAGTGAAACCAATATAACATCTCAACATTCACAAATATACATTTCTGACATTCAAAAACAAAACAAAAACAAATCAGTGACCAATATAGCCACCTTTCTTTGCAAGGACACTCAAAAGCCTGCCATCCATGGATTCTGTCAGTGTTTTGATCTGTTCACCATCAACATTGCGTGCAGCAGCAACCACAGCCTCCCAGACACTGTTCAGAGAGGTGTACTGTTTTCCCTCCTTGTAAATCTCACATTTGATGATGGACCACAGGTTCTCAATGGGGTTCAGATTAGGTGAACAAGGAGGCCATGTCATTAGATTTTCTTCTTTTATACCCTTTCTTGCCAGCCACGCTGTGGAGTACTTGGACGCGTGTGATGGAGCATTGTCCTGCATGAAAATCATGTTTTTTCTTGAAGGATGCAGACTTCTTCCTGTATCACTGCTTGAAGAAGGTGTCTTCCAGAAACTGGCAGTAGGACTGGGAGTTGAGCTTGACTCCATCCTCAACCCGAAAAGGCCCCACAAGCTCATCTTTGATGATACCAGCCCAAACCAGTACTCCACCTCCACCTTGCTGGCGTCTGAGTCGGACTGGAGCTCTCTTCCCTTTACCAATCCAGCCACGGGCCCATCCATCTGGCCCATCAAGACTCACTCTCATTTCATCAGTCCATAAAACCTTAGAAAAATCAGTCTTGAGATATTTCTTGGCCCAGTCTTGACGTTTCAGCTTGTGTGTCTTGTTCAGTGGTGGTTGTCTTTCAGCCTTTCTTACCTTGGCCATGTCTCTGAGTATTGCACACCTTGTGCTTTTGGGCACTCCAGTGATGTTGCAGCTCTGAAATATGGCCAAACTGGTGGCAAGTGGCATCTTGGCAGCTGCACGCTTGACTTTTCTCAGTTCATGGGCAGTTATTTTACGCCTTGGTTTTTCCACACGCTTCTTGCGACCCTGTTGACTATTTTGAATGAAACGCTTGATTGTTCGATGATCACGCTTCAGAAGCTTTGCAATTTTAAGAGTGCTGCATCCCTCTGCAAGATATCTCACTATTTTTGACTTTTCTGAGCCTGTCAAGTCCTTCTTTTGACCCATTTTGCCAAAGGAAAGGAAGTTGCCTAATAATTATGCACACCTGATATAGGGTGTTGATGTCATTAGACCACACCCCTTCTCATTACAGAGATGCACATCACCTAATATGCTTAATTGGTAGTAGGCTTTCGAGCCTATACAGCTTGGAGTAAGACAACATGCATAAAGAGGATGATGTGGTCAAAATACTAATTTGCCTAATAATTCTGCACTCCCTGTATTCTCTGAGACATGTGGAAGTGAAAAAAGGCATATCAAATTCAAATCTATCATGAACACATTTTATGTGATAAATTTGAACCCATTAAATAAAAACCAACCAAGACCTGCTTAAACATTGACTGGATTTTTTCAGACACCCTTTGGAAGTATATAACATAGATAGCAATATAATGAAAGAAATTCACATTGAGATAATTCTCTTTTCAGAAATGTTAATATACTGTTGTGCAAAGACCAAAAATTAGTTAAGGATAAATCCTTCATCATAATTCCTAAACTATTTCCTATGTTAAAAAACATCCTTAGGGCAAAAGAGGAGTAGCTGGACAGCAGTATAAGCTAAAAAGGTAAAGTAGTAGCTAGTGTTCCCACTACAAGGGAACAGCAGCACAAAAAAAACCTTGTTTTTTTATGGGTTCTGGACTGGCAAAGAATAAAAGGGATCATTAAATACTTAGGGCTAGAATACAAGTGGTGCACTATTTTTTAGCATAAGCAATACCGCAACTGCTCTAACTTGTACACGTATTAAAAATTGAAATTAAAAGTGTTTGCTTGAATTCAAACTAAATTAATGTGCACCGGTTTTGCACCAATGAAGACATGGGGTCCGAATTATCAAGCTCCGAATGGAGCTTGATGCCCCTGTTTCCGCGCGAGACTTCAGGCTCACCGGAAACAGCATTTATGAAGTAGCAGTCTAAAGACCGCTGCTCCATAACTTGTCCACCTGCTCTGAGGCTGCGGACATCAATTCGCTTGATCCTATACGATCAGGCTGATTGACACCCCCTGCTAGCGGCCAATTGATGGCGAATCTGAAGGGGCCGACATCGCGCAAGCTGTTCACAAGAATTGCTTGTGAAATGATAAATGCCAACAATGTATGATGTTTGCATTTATCGATGTGCGGCGGACATGATACGCTACATTGTATCATGTCCACTCGCACTGTCATAAATTGGCCCCATGGAGTAAAGTGTAAGAGATAAAAAAATTGTGCAAATAACACTAAATAATTACATTCAAATAAAATGTAACAATGATAGATAGATAGATAGATTGATAGATAGATAGATAGATAGAAGATAGATAGATAGATAGATAGATAGATAGATAGATAGATAGATATAGAGATACACACTTTGGAGTACTTTCCACTATGTTTTTAATGAAAATATTTTACATTACGTTTCCACATAGTAGAAAATATACATGTGCATTTGTTTTTTGATGAATGGACTTTTGTTTACGAAAACCAATATCTGAATTAATGCACCAACTAAATTTAAAGAAAAAAATACTGATGAAATGCATTAGTCAATAAAAAGTGACTAGTACCTTAACACAATATATACAAACCTCATCAAAACAGCACTATTTTCAGGTGAAAGTAAGTCATTTTTAATTTAGAGTGGCTGGATAAAAGCAATTAGATGGTGTTATTATGAGAGTAATTGTACTCTGCAATGTATTTTTGATGTGTTTTGTGACACTGGTGTAAATTGTGATTGCGCTTAAGTGGTTGCATTTACTTTCAACTCTAAATACCAGTAGTAAACCCATACCAGTAGTAAACCCAATGAGCGCAAACACCTGTGATAAACCACTTATCAATTGCTCCACTTGGAATCTGGCCCAATGTCTTTTAGGCTAATGCTGTACCACAATTTTTTCATTCCTCGTGATCAGTCAATGTTCCTCCATTAACTACGATTATCGTTTTGCTATTTCCACATAGCTTTTTCAAAGAGAATGTCCAGCATCCAGTTCTTTTAAATCTGTCAGATGTTACTGATTGGATCCCTTGAGTAACTACTAATGTTTCAGCCTTGCAACTTTCCAGGTATGTATAAAAGACAGACAAGGAATTATACAAAATTATCCATATTATCTTTTACAAGCTTAATAAAAAAAAACATTTATATATTAAACACATATTCATAAAAACATTTATAAAAGCATTTACATCAAAGCATTTTAAAATCCTCTTCTATTTTTTTATTCAAAATTGGACAACCACATATATTAATAATTTATTAAAATGATCTTATAAAACTATAATTACTGCAAACAAATTCCTTGGGTCTGGATTCAAACCTGGGTATATAGGGTTCAAAGTTCTAAATATTACCACTAAGCAATATTGGCTTGGGTAAGTTTCTTAAATTATTATCCTTCATATTAAAGTAAAAAAAAAAAATATTCAAAATTCTACTACTATTCCTACTAGGATTTAATCCAGTGACCCTTAACTTCTAAAGCCTCAATTCTAGCCACTGCTCTACAATGGTTTACATAGAGCTATTATGAATGGTCTATGAATACGGCACCATGCCGAAACGCGTAAGTATAGACAGCCGGTCTTATTGAACTTTTAATCTGAATGGAATCTTGTTTTTATCAAACACTGTTGAGACTGACTCTGGATTCCTTCTTTATTTGCTACATGACTTCAAGGAACTACAAGGATTCCCTTTTTCTTACCGGAGAGTCTCCTTCATAATTGCTCCAGTAATAGCTCCAAGGATACACCAGTCTTCACCCAGTGTTGCGGTGGCACAAGGACGGGATTGAAACCCCTACTGTGACCGGGCAGCCGCATTCGTCTTGCAATTGGCTCCGCAAGGGGTTAATTATGTAGCTTGTAGGGTTAATTTTAGCTTTAGTGTAGAGATCAGCCTCCCACCTGACACTTCCCACCCATTGATCCTTCCCTGACCCCCCTTAAACAGCTCTCTTCGCCACCTCACAATTGCGATCTTAAGTACTGCCAGTACTAAACTAAAAATCTTTTTTATATATATATATCTATATATATATATTTTTTTTTTTTTTTTTTTTTTATCCCCCCACACAGCTCTATAACCCTCCCCCCTCTACCTATTTGCCGTCATCTCGGGTACTGTCAGCTGTCTGCCAGTACCCAGTTTGCTAAAAAATGTGCCTTTTTTTTTTATAAAAGATTAAAAAAAGCATTTTTCTGTAGTGTAGCATCCCCCCCCCCAATACCCTACCCCCTTCCAGATCCCCTTCCCAGCAATTATTGCCCCCTCTCTCTCCCTCCTTCCAATACATGTAATGCACTTGAAGGACAGAAGGACAGAATCCAGAAAGGCCTCCAGCAATGGGCCACCCACCCACCTTCCTGCAATGGCTTCCACCCTCCAACGATCTACACCATCTCTGGCCGAAGCAGAGAGGGCTAACAAAAGGGTATTGCAGGATGCCTCAATATTGAGGCATCACTACAATACCCTGAAAGCAGCTGGAAGCGATCACAATCACTTCCAGTGCTTCAAACCACAGAGGACGTGACAGGCACGTCCTTGGTCACTAACTGTATTTTTTTGTAGGACGTGCCTGACACTTCCTTGGTTGTTTAGGGATTAAAGATTAGTATGTATTATTGTGGCACTGTACAAAATGAAGTAAGGACAAGCTGAGTAATATATCAATTAGGCAAATTACCAATGAGAATAGAGATAATGTGTATAAAAGAACCAGATTGCAACGGATACGATCTCCATGAAAAATCTGCAAAGAGGGAAATGTACGTCAGAGACGTGATTACGTCACAAGGAGAAGTTGGTAAATTTGAAACAGAACACTGGGATACACTCCTGATACATTTGTATCCAGAGCAAATACAGCACATTGTAAACAGCCTTATGCCAAACAATAGGTGTCTGTCTAACAAAGATACTCCACCCAAAGTGACTGTTAAATTGTTTTACTATTTGTTTTCAAATGTAATCGTTTTGTATCAAATAAACCTTTGATGAAGCACGTTGCAGTTATCAAACCCAATATGTAGAGCTTTATCTAGCTCTGGGAAGTGTGAGTAACCTGTTATAAGCAAAGTATGGGGAATTTTTGTTCTATTTTCCATTCTATTGAGGACACCACCTGAGGAAATTAAAGCCAAGATAAAGACACAAATTTAAAGACACAAAGAAAGATACAATATCCGGACACAGAGTGTTTCTTAATTCTAATTTTAATTTCAGTTTTGTTTGTTTTTTACATATGTGAAATTTATTTGTAAGATTGCAAGTGAAATATGTTTTTTTTAAGCACGCCCAATTGAAGTCTTAGGGGATAAGAAGTTAACAAGGTCATGATATCTGCAGTCCAGCTGTAAGCGTCCATCCGGTTTTTGCACTTAAACAATTTAATTTCAACTTGTAATATGCGTGCTAACCCGCCCGCATTAAAAGCTTACTTTTACAGGTGTTAATGCTCAAGCAAAAAAATTATTTAGTCACTTGTAATCTAGCCCTTATTAGCTAAAAAAGGACTCAATCAACTGAAAACTATTATTCAATAATGTAAACTTGGAATTTTGAAGCCTGTCCTACCTTTGGAGTAACATGTTTAACCACACAATTGATTCAACTAGATTTTTTTGTTGCATGCATTTATTTGTTCTTTTTTTTTTCTTTGTTAAACAGGAAAATTGTTTATAATTTTCAAAAGAAACACATTTAAATAAAAATGTTAGTCTGAAAGCAATTGCTGTGTTTAATAAATAAGATTCATTAAAGCTTGCTCATATACCAATCTTCTATTTAGTGCTTTATAGGTGTGGTGATTGATGCTATGACTATGGCATGGGAAGCCGAAACGCGTCAGCATTAGTGACCACCATCCTGTAACTGTGCACACTGCTGTAGTGTGTTTGTTTTGTTTTGTTTGGAGTTACTGTTTTAATCGCAATAAATATCAAGTTTGGAAAAGCACCAAGTTGTATCGTATTTCCCCTACATCTTTGTTCCTGTTCATACCAAGCCAATGAGGATATTCGATTACACCACTCCAGGTCAAACCCCCTCACCCATCCAATCGGATTGAGAAGCGGGTCTACACTGTGACGTCAGACGCCGACTGGAACTGGCCGCATGGTACCACTTGATGTCGAGGATCCCTGGTTGCTTGAACAGGGGAGCAGACGGTGAAGCAGGAGACACCGCTAATGGGCGGTTATTGCTTCCCCAGGACCAAGCACAGAAGCGCCGACTCGTGAGTATTTACCGTTGTTCAGGCCACCATCTCTATTGCTATGTAAAGCTTACCTATTGATGACAGGGTGAGGGGTGAAGCTGTGTCCGCAAACACACGGAAAGGAGAAAATAACTTTTTTGCTCTTATATGCCTGTTAGCACGGCAAGAGCTCTGGCAAGTAGAGGATCGGGTTAGCTCGGCTACAGGTTAGCTTTTCACCTGTAGCTTTGAAACACTGACATTTGTTTTAATGAAAACTAATGTAAATGTTTAACAAAAATTTGATTTTATTTTTGTTGTAAACAAAACTAAAACCTAACAATGCAGGTAACAAATATTTGGGGAAATTTATTTCCTTGAATATTTGTTATGGAAAATCTTCTCCAAGCAGCATTGTTTTTCCTGCCCATGCCTAAAACTAAATATTATTTTGCATACTACACAATAGAACTAAATAAATAAATAAATAAAACTGTGTGTAATGTGCACAAAAGGATATGCAATTAGAGTTCTCTGTCATAGAATCTACTTGGTAGGATGAGCAACTCCAAAAAAGGGGAGAGGTATACAATAGTGAAGTACTGTAAAACATTAACCAGGAAGCAAGTAAGGCCCATACTCACATAGTATAGAGCTATGACTTAGCTTTCTGTATATTAGTCCAATACAAATATCATCAACAAAGTGAAAGGACCCAAGGTGCCTTGAAGTTTTAAAAACAATTTATTTAGGGAACATGTACAATATTCACTCGAGTGTAAGGAGAATAAAAAAGTGTACAACCAGCACAGAACGATGAGACACCTGTACAAGGATCCTTGAAAAAAACAGAAGTCATCTGGTTAAACATATGTTGGATTGTATACTTTATATGTTGGATTGTAAACATATGTTGGATTGTATACATTATGTCACTAAAAAAGTTGGGGCTTTCTCTGAACAGTATAAGCTCACACTTGAGACGCTGTTTGTACAGGTATGTCGTAGTTCTGTGCTGGTAGTAATTTTTTTTATTTTCCCTTACACCCGAATGAATATTGTACATGTTCCAAAAATAAATTGTTTTTTTAAAACTTTAATGCACTTTGGGTCCTTTCACGCTGTGGAGGGTTTTGAGCTAATATACGGAGAGCATAGCTCTATACTAGAGTACGATCCCTGCATGCTTCCTGGTTAAAGGGACATTGTACACTAGATTTTTCTTTGTATAAATGTTTTGTAGATGATCCATTTATATAACCCAACTGGGCTTTTTTTTAAAAAAAAATGTGTAGTTTTGCTTATTTCTACATAACATTTTGCTGTTTTTAAGACTCCTAACCAAGCCCCAAAGTTTTAGATGTATACTGATGTATACAGACTTTAATCTGTTTGTATACTAGGTCTTTTCATATACAGGGGAGGGGGAGAGGGGGGAAGTTTGCTCTCAGGTTTTATACTAAAAGGTTTTATACTGGATTTTTATTTCAGTATTTGTTTAAAATACAAAGTCAAAAATTATTTTATGCATATTTCTTTACATAGCTTTAAAGTGCAAAAAGGCATTATAATTTTCCTATAATAAGTGTAGTCTTAACAGAACAATGGACAACACAATCAGTCCAACACCTTACATTTACCCACTACCAAGTATAACCACCCGGACATACCTAAACAAAAACAAAACAAAAAAAGGGCTGGGGAAGGGAGGAGAGAGAGGAAGGAGGGAACAGAATATGTGAAGGGCCCTAAGATGCAAGGTTCTCTTATCTCTCATCTGTCATGGTTATCAGAGTGAAATACTAGTAAAATTAGATTTATCCTTGTCTGGAGGTCCATGATGAATTCCCCCCATACCTTCCTATAATTCTTAATCCCATTGTGTTTCTAGAATTTGGTGTCAAGTGCCTCCAACATAGCTTGTTTGACCAACCGATTTTTAATTGATTTTATTGAAGGGATTTTATTATTTATCCAGTTGTTAAATATAAGTGATCTAACTAAAACAATTCCCCATTGGATGAGTTTATACCTTGTACCCCAATTTGGTGTTTTATGTAAAAATAAGATGTTTCTTTCATGTAATTAGCAATAGTCCATGAGCTAGTGACGTATGGGATATACATTCCTACCAGGAGGGGCAAAGTTTCCCAAACCTCAAAATGCCTATAAATACACCCCTCACCACACCCACAAATCAGTTTTACAAACTTTGCCTCCTATGGAGGTGGTGAAGTAAGTTTGTGCTAGATTCTACGTTGATATGCGCTCCGCAGCAGGTTGGAGCCCGGTTTTCCTCTCAGCGTGCAGTGAATGTCAGAGGGATGTGAGGAGAGTATTGCCTATTTGAATTCAATGATTTCCTTCTACGGGGTCTATTTCATAGGTTCTCTGTTATCGGTCGTAGAGATTCATCTCTTACCTCCCTTTTCAGATCGACGATATACTCTTATATATACCATTACCTCTACTGATTCTCGTTTCAGTACTGGTTTGGCTTTCTACTACATGTAGATGAGTGTCCTGGGGTAAGTAAGTCTTATTTTCTGTGACACTCTAAGCTATGGTTGGGCACTTTTATATAAAGTTCTAAATATATGTATTCAAACATTTATTTGCCTTGACTCAGGATGTTCAAACATTCCTTATTTCAGACAGCCAGTTTCATATTTGGGATAATGCATATGAAGAACATTGTTTCAGAAGGGTACAGAATTGGCTTCAAGATAAGGCCTCCTGCAAAGAGATTTTTTCTTTCCCGTGTCCCAGTAAATCCAGCGAAAGCTCAAGCATTTCTGAAATGTGTTTCAGATCTAGAGTTGGCTGGAGTAATTATGCCAGTTCCAGTTCTGGAACAGGGGCTGGGGTTTTATTCAAATCTCTTCATTGTACCAAAGAAGGAGAATTCCTTCAGACCAGTTCTGGATCTAAAAATATTGAATCGTTATGTAAGGATACCAACATTCAAAATGGTAACTATAAGGACTATCCTGCCTTTTGTTCAGCAAGGGCATTATATGTCCACAATAGATTTACAGGATGCATATCTGCATATTCCGATTCATCCAGATCACTATCAGTTTCTGAGATTCTCTTTCCTAGACAAGCATTACCAGTTTGTGGCTCTGCCGTTTGGCCTAGCAACAGCTCCAATATTTTTTACAAAGGTTCTCGGTGCCCTTCTGTCTGTAATCAGAGAACAGGGTATTGTGGTATTTCCTTATTTGTACGATATCTTGGTACTTGCTCAGTCTTCACATTTAGCAGAATCTCATACGAATCGACTTGTGTTGTTTCTTCAAGATCATGGTTGGAGGATCAATTTACCGAAAAGTTCATTGATTCCTCAGACAAGGGTAACCTTTTTAGGTTTCCAGATAGATTCAGTGTCCATGACTCTGTCTCTGACAGACAAGAGACCTCTAAAATTGATCTCAGCTTGTCAAAACCTTCAATCACAATCATTCCCTTCGGTAGCCTTATGCATGGAAATTCTAGGTCTTATGACTGCTGCATTGGACGTGATCCCCTTTGCTCATTTTCACATGCGACCTCTTCAGCTCTGTATGCTGAAACAGTGGTGCAGGGATTACACAAAGATATCTCAATTAATATCTTTAAAACCGATTGTACGACACTCTCTGACGTGGTGGACAGATCACCATCGTTTAGTTCTGGGGGCTTCTTTTGTTCTTCCAACCTGGACTGTAATTTCAACAGATGCAAGTCTGACAGGTTGGGGAGCTGTTTGGGGGTCTCTGACAGCACAAGGGGTTTGGGAATCTCAGGAGGTGAGATTACCAATCAATTCGTTCATTTGTTTTCAGACAGACAATGTCACAACTGTGGCATACATCAATCATCAAGGAGGGACTCACAGTCCTCTGGCTATGAAAGAAGTATCTCGAATACTGGTATGGGTGGAATCCAGCTCCTGTCTAGTTTCTGCGGTTCATATCCCAGGTATAGACAATTGGGAAGCGGATTATCTCAGTCTCCAAACGTTACATCCGGGCGAATGGTCTCTTCACCCAGAGGTATTTCTTCAGATTGTTCAAATGTGGGGACTTCCAGAAATAGATCTGATGGCTTCTCATCTAAACAAGAAACTTCCCAGGTATCTTTCCAGATCCAGGGATCCTCAGGCGGAAGCAGTGGATGCATTGTCACTTCCTTGGAAGTATCATCCTGCCTATCTCTTTCCGCCTCTAGTTCTTCTTCCAAGAGTAATCTCCAAGATTCTGAAGGAATGCTCATTTGTTCTGCTGGTGGCTCCAACATGGCCTCACAGGTTTTGGTATGCGGATCTTGTCCGGATGGCCTTTTGCCAACCGTGGACTCTCCCGTTAAGACCAGACCTTCTGTCGCAAGGTCCTTTTTTTCCATCAGGATCTCAAATCTTTAAATTTAAAGGTATGGAGATTGAACGCTTGATTCTTAGTCAAAGAGGTTTCTCTGGCTCTGTGATTAATACTATGTTACAGGCTCGTAAATCTGTATCTAGAAAGATATATTATAGAGTCTGGAAGACTTACATTTCTTGGTGTCTTTCTCATCATTTTTCCTGGCATTCTTTTAGAATTCCGAGAATTTTACAGTTTCTTCAGGATGGTTTGGATAAAGGTTTGTCTGCAAGTTCCTTGAAAGGACAAATCTCTGCTCTTTCTGTTCTTTTTCACAGAAAGATTGCTAATCTTCCTGATATTCATTGTTTTGTACAAGCTTTGGTTCGTATAAAACCTGTCATTAAGTCAATCTCTCCTCCTTGGAGTTTGAATTTGGTTCTGGGGGCTCTTCAAGCTCCTCCGTTTGAACCTATGCATTTGCTGGATATTAAATTACTTTCTTGGAAAGTTTTGTTTCTTTTGGCCATCTCTTCTGCTAGAAGAGTTTCTGAATTATCTGCTCTTTCTTGTGAGTCTCCTTTTCTGATTTTTCATCAGGATAAGGCGGTGTTGCAAACTTCTTTTAAATTTTTACCTAAGGTTGTGAATTCTAACAACATTAGTAGAGAAATTGTGGTTCCTTCATTGTGTCCTAATCCTAAGAATTCTAAGGAGAGATCATTGCATTCTTTGGATGTAGTTAGAGCTTTGAAATATTATGTTGAAGCTACTAAGAATTTCCGAAAGACTTCTAGTCTATTTGTTATCTTTTCCGGTTCTAGGAAAGGTCAGAAGGCCTCTGCCATTTCTTTGGCATCTTGGTTAAAATCTTTAATTTATCTTGCTTATGTCGAGTCGGGTAAAACTCCGCCTCAAAGGATTACAGCTCATTCTACTAGGTCAGTTTCTACTTCCTGGGCGTTTAGGAATGAAGCTTCGGTTGATCAGATTTGCAAAGCAGCAACTTGGTCTTCTTTGCATACTTTTACTAAATTCTACCATTTTGATGTGTTTTCTTCTTCTGAAGCAGTTTTTGGTAGAAAAGTACTTCAGGCAGCTGTTTCAGTTTGATTATTCTTCTTATAATTTCAGTTTTTTTCATTATAAGATTTAATCTTTATTTTGGGTGTGGATTATTTTCAGCGGAATTGGCTGTCTTTATTTTATCCCTCCCTCTCTAGTGACTCTTGCGTGGAAGATCCACATCTTGGGTAGTCATTATCCCATACGTCACTAGCTCATGGACTCTTGCTAATTACATGAAAGAAAACATAATTTATGTAAGAACTTACCTGATAAATTCATTTCTTTCATATTAGCAAGAGTCCATGAGGCCCACCCTTTTTGTGGTGGTTATGATTTTTTTGTATAAAGCACAATTATTCCAATTCCTTTTTTTTTTATGCTTTCGCACTTTTTTCTTATCACCCCACTTCTTGGCTATGCGTTAAACTGATTTGTGGGTGTGGTGAGGGGTGTATTTATAGGCATTTTGAGGTTTGGGAAACTTTGCCCCTCCTGGTAGGAATGTATATCCCATACGTCACTAGCTCATGGACTCTTGCTAATATGAAAGAAATGAATTTATCAGGTAAGTTCTTACATAAATTATGTTTTTTTTCTACTATTTTAATTTTCGCCTTAAGAATTGATGAAAATAAGAATTCAACTTTTCCCCAAAGTTGGCATATTTTTGGGCATGTGACTCTCCTTGGGATAATATAATCGAAATGTATAAGCCTGAATTGGGACTCTCTAAATTTAGCAGAACTAGTTAAGACCTTTATGATCCAAAAGCTTTTCTGGATTTTGGAGTCTAAGCTGAAATGAGGGGCAAGCCTATAACATGTACTATTATACTCTTTAACTAGTTCCTCCTCTGATATAATTTGTAAGATTCCATATACACGTGATACTAAGCCTTTTTTGACATAAATTTGGTGAAATTTGAATCATCTGGAGTAAATACTGGTTTGCCTTCCTGAAATATAACCATTCTTTTTTGGAGACATTATATATGCTTTGAAATTCTCTAAAGTTATAGGGTTTTGCGGTTAAGGGATCCACCAAATGGTTAATCAAAGTGATTTTTTTACTTTTCCGTAATTGAAATGCCCTACCTTGTACCCCAGATAGAAATTTAGGATTACCTAATAAAGGAAGATGTTTTGAAACAGTATAGCTCCCTCTCTTTGCATTAATCATGGTTCTCCAAGCTACAAGAATATCTTTTATTAAGGGGTGAGAATGGATCTTAGACTCCAACTCCTTTTTTGACATGAATGAAAGCAAGTGATAAAGGGGCACAAATGGTTTCATCCATATTACAGTTAGGGAAGTTGTCTGTTTAAACTAACCAGTCAAGCAGATATCCCATGAGTGTTGGGCGATAATATACTTTAATATTAGGTAAGGCCAATCCCCCCTTTGAGCTTAGAAGGTAATGTTTACTCAACCTAATCCTCGGTTTCTTTCCTTGCCAAAGAAAGTATCTAAGGGCTTTTAAAAATTTAATTAGATCTTGTGTTTTATTACAGGTGGTAGCATCCTGATGGGATATAATATTCTAGGAAGGATAAACATTTTAAAAGCTGCCACTCTACCTGACAGGGAGAGAGGCAAGTTAACCCATTTTGCTAATTTATCTGCATTGTTTTGCAGATTTACAGCTAGATTTAAACTATAATATTTAGATGGATCTACCGTGAGATAAATTCCCAGGTATTTTAAAATTGTCGTCTCTATAAAGGGATACACCTGATCCAAAGTTGTTTTTTTTAGTCATAAAAGCTTGGGCTTAGAGTAGTCTATCTTATAGCCCAAAATTGTTCCATATTCATCCATGATATTTATTATTTCAGAGACTTGTTTTTCCGGGGAGGTTACACACATCAAAAGGTCATCCGCGAAAAGAGATAACTGAAAATTCTTTGCGCCCACTAAGAACTCTCTGAGTCTACTAGCTAGGGGCTCCAGTACTAGATCAAATAGGAGAGGTGACATGGGGCATCCTTGCCTGGTGCCCCTAGCTAAAAAGAAAGGACGTTGACATATAGTCATCAACCAAAATTGTGGCATTAGCATCAGAGTATACATTAGATACTAAATCTAAGAAGTTCCCCTTCAAACCAAACCTCTTTAAAGTCTCAAACATATAACTCCACTCGACTCTGTTGAAGGCCTTTTCTGCATCCAAAGATAGCAAGAAGGCCTTCGTCAGAGCCCAAATATCTTCCCCCAGGTATCCCTACTATATTGACAAATTACTTGTAAGATTTTCCTAATATTTAACTCTGGAATTCTCCCCATCACAAAACCTGCTTGGTCTGGATGCTAGAGTTTGGGTAAGATTACTTTTAATCTATCTGCTAGGACCTTCATAAAAACATTGTAATCAAGATTCAAGAGTGAAATGGGTCTATATCTAAAATCCTATGAATTTTCTTCCAGAATTTCCAGTCCATGTTATTGGGCCTATAGATGTTTCCAATTATATAGTCCTTATCATTTAGATTAATATATATGAAAATATACCTCCCTTCCTTATCTATTATTTTATTTTTTATTTTTTATTTTAAATTTTGATTTAACAGAATTGCTACCCCCTCTTGCTGCTTTGGAATATGAACCAATAATAACCTAATAACCTCACCTATCTACTTTGCCTTGATTTTTGAATGTTCGACTTTGAGAGGTGAGTTTCCTGCAAGCTAATGATGTCCACTTTTTTTCTTACTCAGGAAGTTTAGACTTTGCTCTTAATTGGGGAGTGGATTCCCCCCACATTTCATGAAAGGGGTCTAACCATTGCTTAGGTTTTGGGAATATCTACCCCTAATTCTCATAAAAAGGAAAAAAGGAGGGGTAGTAAGGGGAGAAAAAACAAACCAACAAAAAACACATATCTAAGTGAATTACACATTAACACTTTTGAAAGTAATCCATTCCATTCATTTATCTAAACCATAAATTTAAATCAGGCTTCACTTTCAAAATAATAAAGGAGAATGAAAAAAATAAAAAAATAACCAGCCCTTGTTCTTAGCTTACTCTTTAGGATGGCCATAACACACATGTCTTATCCCATTGACCTTTTGCATTATATATAACATACAACTTTAAAAAATATAGCGGATTTTAACCCTTTAATGTCCTGTTAACCTTATGAATTATATCTATCATTTGTCTTTGGTAGCTTTAATATGGTTAAAACATAATTCCATATGCTGTTCACTAAACATTTTTACCTTCTAATCACCTTACTATAATCCTATCAAAATGTATTCAAAAGTAACCAGTTAACCTCATTCCCATGACCAAAAAAGGGTACCAAAATTAATACCCCCCTTAAGATAAAAAAAAACAAAACATATCATTATTATATACACTTTAACCCCTCAGCAGCGTACTTGAGTAATAATATTCAATAAACATTACAATTTCCACCTTAAATATTCAAACACAATGGCTTGTTAATATTTCCTGCGGTATCTATCAAATAGCTTTAGTGGCTGTGGTAAAAGTAAAATGTATTTCCCTATACATTACACTTAAACAGATACTTTCTAGTGAGCTTACTGTCAGCCTAACTACATTTGTACCTGGCAGACCTGTTGGGGCCTTACCCAAAACAAGATGGCATACACCTCTATTGAGTTTAACCTCATCTGTGGAAAGGGTATTTGAGAAACTCTAACTCTCTCATAAAATGGCCTTTGATCTAGCCTTGCCACTGTCACTTAATGAAATTGTCCCACCCAAATTTCTAATAAAATAAACTTAAACTTCCCATATGCTTAACTACTTAATAATAACATTCAATTTCCCTATTCAGAATTCAGTTCAACTAACCAATTTACATTTACATTGTGACAATTTTATACCTCAAATAAAGTAACTAACATGATAAAACATTTCCATGTGAATTTAGACTAAACGTTTACCTTTAGGTGACATTTCTATTAATCAATTTTTTTTCTAAGTAGCCTATTTTTACCCTTGGATATTTCATATAAATTCAATTTAGCTATCAAATTGACATTTTCATTGTGACATTTATGTACCTCATATACTCAAGTACTAGAACATTTCCTTGTGAATTTGGACCAAACTTTTACCTTTAGGTGACATTTTCATTAACCTATCAAAATTTTAACCTAAGTGGCCTATTTACACCTTTTATCCTTGAATTTTTTATATACCCTTTATAAAGTTAAGACTCATTTATGAAGAGAAAAAAGGGGTGTGCATTACTTTAATCCTGAGCCTGGCTGGGTATAGTAATGAAAAAAAAAAATCCCTTCTTTAACTTTAAATTGAGAGGAAATGCTTAAAAAAAGCCTCCTTTTAGTCGCTGTTTCATTTGAGAAGTCCTGAAATAACAGTATCCTTCCTTCCTTGTAGGTTCAATGTTATGCTCCTCTGTAAACTCTAATTATCTTCATTTTAGTTTGGAAGTTCAGGTATTTCATGACTACCAGTCTTGACCTATTAGGTCTTTGTTCCGTTGCGTCTTGGACTCTCCCTGTTCTATGAGCTATTTCCACTGTGTATTTAACACTTGATCCTTCCAGCTTTAATAAAGAGGGTAGTATTTATTCATCAAACTGTACCAGATTATCTGATTTAACTTCTTCAGGCAGGCGTATTATTCTCAGATTGTTTTGCCTGCTTCTATCCTCTAGTTCTTCTAGTTTAGCAGTTAATCTGTAATTTTGCTTCAGGGTCAGTTAAAATGTAGGATCCATGGCATTTTGCTTGTCATCACAATCTGATAGCCTTTGTTCCAGTTCAGTGATTCTGCTGTTCTGATTTTTTATCTCCTCCATTATAGTTTAAAGTTTTAAGTTAATCTCCTCTATTTTGGGAAATATGAGAGATGAAACCTGGGTCTATATTGTTAGCCTTACTTGCTTCTTCTACTTTATCTTCAATCAATGAGTCCCCAGGTATGTTTGTACTTCTAGGATTTTTTCTTTCTCCCGATTTAGTTTTAGGGGACATTTTTTGTGATTTTAGATATTTGTCCATCCGGATAACTCAGGACACCTTTTTTTTCCCCTTTTTAATGTTGTTTCTTCTGTGTTCTTTAAACTTAATGCCCCACATCCATACCACTGAGCTTAAAATATCCAATGAATAGAAAGTAGCTCATAACTGTGGGCACCACAATCTTATCACAGGGTTATAGCTGAGTTAAATTGTTGGTATAACAGAGTATTTATTTTGACCTTCTGGCCCATAAGCCTGGGTTCTATATAGAGCTAAGGGGATTTAGGGGAAGCAGTTCTGCCTTGTAGTGAGTAAACAAGAACAAGATAGCTGATTTTTATCCTCCCCAGAATATCAAGACCTCTGATCCTCCTGCTAAGTAGTTTACAGAGCTCACAGAAATACAGATCAGAACTCTCATTACAGGTTCAAATGTTGATTGAAGGTGTAGAAAATCAAGGCTCTATTGTATTATGTTTTATGACCAGACTGTTTGAAAGCCACTAATGAATAAATAGTAAAAGGTAAATCCATTCACCAAGTAATAGTACCCGTGTGTCTTTGTAATGAGAACCAATCATACAGTCTTTAAAGCTTTAAAGTTTCTCACCACAAGTTTTGCCATAGAACCCCATACCAGCCTCTTAGTCATGGCACAGCTCAATCAGCAGAGCCCGTCTGATCGAAATAGTGAAGTGACTAAATAGACCTCCGCTACCATGTAGCTACGCTGCCGTTTTGCTCTGGAGACCCGATGCAAGAGTGACACATCACAACGCTCCTCCTCCCTAATCACAGATCACAGTATGGTAGGCTTGGTTCCTATCCAGGTAAGGCAGTAAGAACAAATTTTTTATCCAGACACAGACCAGGCTCCAGGGGTAAAGGGTGGAAGTTTCTCCGAAGGGACTCCTTGAAATCCCAGTAATGAGTAACAGCAAAAAGAAGAGGGTCCTGGAAAGTTCTGAGATGAAATATAATCAGCTTTATTTTGCAAACATGGTTAAAAAATATGCACAGAGAACAGAGAGTGCTGACTGGACTTACCCGTTTCGGCTTGTGTCATAGTCATAGACCTAACAATGTTGAAGTCAGCTGGGTTTAAAAACCCTTTCAAACAATTATATTGGTTAATTACAGAGGTAAAACTCCTCCTACAATACTTTTAAATGTACTTGCTCAATAATCAATTAATTGCGGCTGAAAGTGACATGGGGCAATAAAGAACAACATATATATATATATATTGAAAAGATGGGTATAAGTATAAATGGTACAGGCAAATGTCTAAAGTAATTACAATAAAAGTTATACATGACAATACACAGAATATGAGAGAATATTTACAAAGTCCCCAAAGATCCTAAATATGTCACAAGGCTTTTGCAATACATACATTTTACCGTATATAGGTATACAACATTAAGAGTACAAAAATTGGTAATCACTAACAATATATATATACTATAAATGAAAAGATAAACTAAATGGAGTATATATAATGGTATCCATCCTATAACGGTAAATAGGAATATAAGAATTTAACTCTATAAGGGACTCATAGTAACTAATATGTAATGTTCAAGGGGATTTAATCTCGAATACGCCACAGTATTAAACACATCTGGTAATTTTGAATCACATTAGATATAAAAATAATTTGGGATTGTAAATATAGAAAAGGAAAAATAATCTCTGTATTTATGATACTGTCCAAATAAAAACATACAATAGCGTATAGGAAGTAAATTTAAGGAAAATAGGACTATAGTCATATGCCAGTCAGATAAGGAAGGCAGGGTAGTCGTTCTTGACAGATCCCAATATGTAGACAAAGCATTCAGACAACTGAGAGATAAAAATACATACATTGTCTTACATAACAATCCGGTCAGACATTTTATTAAAGAATTGCGATCTTTGGTGGATGATGGAGTAGACCTTGGAATTATTGATTTAGACACTGCTCACTACCTATTAGTAGATAATCCTATTACTCCGGTGTTCCATCATCTACGAAAGGTCCATAAGAGTCTGGAACAGTTCAGGGGTAGACCCATTGTATCTGGAATAGGTTCTCTATTAGAACCCTTGTCAGAATGGCTTGACCATATTCTTCCAAAGTTTGTTGTCAATATGCAATCTTAAATTTGAGACACTATGCATATATTGAGCCTGTTACAGAATGTTAAATGGGATGAGAATTGTAGTTGGTTGAGAGTTGATGTAATTTCATTATATTCTAGCATTCCGCATGAAAAGGGCCTATTTGCATTACAGAATTGTTTGGAGATATACAGTGGAATGGATGACATCAACATACAGTATGTGTTGAGGGTTACCAGATACCTTTTGAATCGCAACTATTTCTTTTTTGAGGGGGATTACTTTCTGCAGAGACAGGGAACAGCAATGGGCACAATGTTTGTGCCCTTCTATGCCAACATTTTCATGGGTTCGATAGAGTGTTCCTTTGTCTATGCAGATAGAAACCCACACCAGATTAGTATCTTGTTTTACTGACAATTCGTAGACAACCTTATCTTTATCTGGGAGTCAGATAAGGATGAGGCAATCAAATTTGTAGATCTCCTTAATAGAGTTGATTTTGGAGTTAAATTCACATATGAGTGGAATCAACATAGCACTAACTTTTTATATCTTAAGTTGACAGGTTCGGTAGAAACTAATAAAATTAATAGATGTCTATTTCGTAAACCATATCAGGGAACACTATATTACAAGCAAAAAGTGCTCACCCTAATCACGTGTTCAAAGGGGTCATTAAAGGACAGTATATTAGAGCTAAATGGATATGCACTGACATCAAAAAATTTGAGAAAGAAAGTAAGGTCCTTAACCAATGTTTTAAAGATAGAGGGTACTGTAAAAATTTGCTGAATAAAGTTTCTAAAGAGATCTCTACTCTGGACAGGTCAGATACTTTTACTCCTAAACCTTGGAAAATACAGAATCATCAACCACTCTTCATCACCAAGTATTCCACAGAATTTTATGCCATTTGTGAAATTGTGAGAAAATATTTTCCCTTACTTTATGGTGATAAGTTTTTTTTTTTATTATTTATAATTGTTTATTAGCTATTTCAGCATGCCATTCCATTGACAGAAAGAAAAATAAAGCAAAACAAAAACATAAGGTATCCCTGAAGATGTAATACAAACAATACACTTAATCATAGTGTCATAACACAGTTTTTTGTCATCACATTATTATACATAGATTTAAATAAAACACATTGCTCCGGACATTTGAAAGTATGTATCTAAATATATTAACAAGAAAAGAAAAATATTTCTGTGAGATCAATAATTGTTACTAAAACCTTATTTGCATGATGAAATTGGAATTTTCTTATATCATAAAAAGAAAAAAAAGAAAAAGAACAGCGGGGCAGCAATAAAAAACAAACCAAAACGAAACAAAACAAAACAAAAGAGAGAAGAGAAAAAAATAAAAAATAAAAAGAAGAGAAAAAAAATATAAAAAAATATATATATAATTGCTCTCCCGGCCCCCTCGTCGCCCATCCCCATACCACCCCCAATGGTTAACTACGCAGGGTATTCATTATTCGCTATAGCTTGTTCCATGTATATTGTACCCCTGAAAGGTGCAATTATCTGTCTCTGCATGTTTTCTGGTAAGCTAGTGATTACATTTTTCCATTTGCAAAAAAATTTCTTAACTTGAGCTTTTGAGTTTACAGACGTGTCAATTTGTTCTAAGATAATTTGATTTTGAAGCTTTTGCTTGCATTCTTTCAAGCTTGGGGCCTTTTTAGATTTCCAGTATTTTAAAATTAAAAGCCTTCCCGTGATAATTATATTATTCAATTGTCGAATGTTTTTAAGAACTGTCTCTTCTTGATTAATGAAAAAGAAAACATTCTTATCTGTTATTTGAAAATTACATTGATTAATTTTACTAACCCAGTTACCTATCTTGTACCAAAATCTTTTAATTTTATAACAGTACCAGAAACAGTGCTGCAGATCTGCGCTATTACTCTTACACTTCTGGCAAGATGTCATAGATTTGTCCCATTTAGCCTTTACCTGTGGGGTAATATAGGCTCAATTTATAAATTTAGTGTGTGTCTCCCTCCATGAGGTGGAGACTGTCGCTCTATCTATAAGGCTAAACCTTTCTTGGATTCTTTCTGGCGGGATCAGCCAGATTTCTGCTAGTTTTTGTAGATTACTGGAGCCATTATTAGAAATAATCAGTCTATATATTGTTGAAATACTATACCTACCTGCCTTGAAGAGATTTAAAATTGGTTCTATAGGGTCCCAGGCATCTATCGCCAGATTATTTTGTAATATTTCTTGTAGATAGTGCCTAATTTGTAGAAAGGCATAGAATTCTTTGTTTTTTATCTCATAATCTTGCTTTATTTTAGCAAAGGTCTTACAAGTGCATGATTCTTTATCTATAAATTGAAATACATTGGTAATCCCTTTTTGAGCCCAAGTCTTAAATATACTTGAATCCAGTGCTGGCACAAAGTTAGGATTTCCCACTATAGGTAAATAAGTAGAAAAAGAGCTGTCGATGTCTAAAATTTGTAGTATTCTTTGCCATGCAGTAATTACCATCTGTATAACGGGTAGGTCTTTAATTTTATAAGGCCTTTTATCTCTAGGTATATGAAGAAGAGCATTAAGAGAAAATGGGCATACTAGGACTCTTTCTAATGGGAGGGCTGCGTAATAATCAGTTTCTGTCAGCCAGTCTAAGGCGATCTTACCAATACAGACTAAGTTATACATTTCTATATTGGGTAACGCTAGCCCTCCTTCGGTTCTAAACAACATAAGTTTTTTATACGAAATTGCCTTCCTTTTTTCCCCCCAGAGAAATTGTATACAATCTTGTTTGAACCTATTAAGATCCTTTTTTTTAATTATTATTGGTAGATTTTGCATTAGGTACAACAGTAATAAGAGCATTTTAATTAAATTGGCTTTGCCTGTCAACGTGAGTTTAAATTTTACCCACTTTTCCATATAGTGTTTTATTTTAAGAAAAATTGGTGGGTAGTTAAGGTCGTACCAATCTTCAAAATTAATTGACAGTTTGATGCCCAGATAAGTGAAGTGATCTTTTGTTTCTCTAAAGGGGGAAATTTGTAGCGAATCCTTATTTTTTTTTAGCCAATAAATTTCTGTTTTTGTGAGGTTTACTTTATAGCCCGAAAAAAACCCCGAAATCACATAGTATTTGGTTTAAAGTAGGGATATTTTTTTTTGTATTGGATAGTAACACTAATAGATCATCCGCATATAGCAGTGTTGTTATCTTCCTTTTATCTATTTTAATCCCCTCCAGTTCTTTCCTGAGCTGGATAGCCAGAGGCTCGAGTGCTAGATTAAATAAATAAGGAGACAATGGGCAACCCTGTCTTGAGCCCTTGTGTAAAGGAAAATAATCTGTAGTGGTATCATTAATAATGACTGCGGCAGACGATAACTGGTATATTGCTTGTATAAATTGAAAGAAAGGGCCCTTGACTCCATATTTTTTCAATGCTGTAAATAGGTGATCCCAGGTTATGGAGTCGAAGGCCTTCTCTGCATCAATTGATACTATTGCTGCATCTAAATCTGTGGTATATAATTTCGTTTCTACTTGTTTGTGATATGTATTGAGTACTAGCTGGAGTTTACGTAGATTGCGTGATGAGTTTCTGCCTGGCATGAAGCCCACCTGATCTTTATGAATAAGGGATCCAATAACATGTTTAAATCTTTGTGCAATTATAGACATTAAAAGTTTATAATCACTATTTAGTAGTGAGATCGGCCTATATGAGCCTATTTCCTCTGGGTTTTTGTTTTTTTTTAAGAATCAAAGTTATAAGTGATGCCGCAAAATATTTTGAGCGTAGATTATTTTTAATAAAAAATTGGTTGAATAAGGAGACTAGTAATGGTGCAACATCCTCCGCTAGTAATTTATAGAGTTCTGCAGGGAGTTGGTCTGGACCAGCAGCTTTATTAGATGCCAGTTTTTTAATTGCATTAGTTACTTCAAGTAAAGTGATAGGAAGATTTAATTCGTCCAGACTTGATTTATCTAATCTTGGGACCCCAATTTTATCCCAGAACTCATTTTTAGCTTGTATCGATTACTGTCTCTGAGTAGACTTCCTTAAAATATTTATAGATATAACTTTGAATTGCTGAATTATTTATAATACAGCTTTCTGTGGTCTTAATAGCTGTAATTGTCTCTTTTTTCTTTTTTGCTCTAGTTAAGTTAGCTAAAGCTTTGCCTGCTTTACCCCCATGTCTGTAAAAAAAGAACCTCTTCCTGAGATCGTCTTGTGCCACCTTTTGTGTCAAAAATAATTCCCTTTCTTTTTTAACTTTTTGATATGATAACCAAAGTACCTCGGATGGGTCACTAGTGTAAGAATTAAACGCATTGCGTAACTGTGAGGCAAGTTCTAAATCCCTGGCCTTTTGCTTTAGTTTTTGTACTACCAAATATGCTTTTATTTCGCCCCTTATCACTGCCTTAAAGGTCTCCCAATGTATTTCTGTTTTAACTTCACTTGTTTCATTAGTCTGTTTGAATTCTATCCATTTTAATCTTAGCCATGCCTTGAATTGTGTGTTTGACACAAGATGTCTAGGAAAGAACAACCTGCCCAAATTCATTTCTTGTGGGTTGCGTATTTTAATATGTAAGGTGATGATGGCATGGTCTGAAATGAGTATTTCTTGTATTTCGGGTTTCAATTCTAAACGCAGCATTTTATCACTTGCTAAAAAATAATCTAGCCTAGACAGTGTACGATGTGCATATGACTCGCATGAAAAAATTTTCAGATCTGGATTTTGGATCCGCCAGATATCATTAAGGTGTAGTAAATTAGAAAAGTTCTTAAATATTTTGGCTTCTTGTT
Source organism: Bombina bombina (assembly GCF_027579735.1). Classification (NCBI taxonomy): domain Eukaryota; kingdom Metazoa; phylum Chordata; class Amphibia; order Anura; family Bombinatoridae; genus Bombina; species Bombina bombina. The sequence continues at coordinate 656,844,378 of NC_069503.1, read as the reverse complement.
TACTATTTTTATTTAATGATGGCTTTAATCTATCTAATGTGGGGTATTTAACTATATTTAAATCACCTGCCACAATTAGATTCTCTGAGAAGTAGGGTAGTAATTTTCTTTGTAACTTTACCCAGAAGGCATTATCTGTTTTATTAGGGCCATAAATATTGCAAAATATAAATTTCGTCCCGGCTATTTCAAGTTGCATGATAAGATATCTCTCATCTTGGTCTGTCTCCGTATTGAGTATTTTAAATTGAATTTTTTTATGAAACAAAAAAGCGACCCCTTTTTTTCTATTCAAACATGGTGTACCCACCACTTTGCCTACCCAGTCAGCTTTGAGTTTGCCTAGCTCAATTTCATTCAAATGCATTTCTTGAAGGAAAGCAATGTCTACTTTATATCTTTTTAACTGTTTTAATATCTTTTTGCGTTTCTGTGGCGAAGTTATCCCCCCAACATTCCAGGAGGCGAGATTAAGTTTATTGTTCATTTTTACATATATGTATTATCTGGCAGTATAACCTTTCCACAAGGGAAGGGGCGGGTAGTGGGGGGGGGGGAGGGGAGAGAGAGAAGCGGAAAAAAAAAAAACCACCCCGCAACCAAACAACACAACACAATTAAAAAGACAATAATACTAAACCGTATCGGTCTCCTTAGCCGAATTCAGTGCAAAAAACAATGTAATTTGACACTCCATATTAACATATTCATAGATGATTAGATATCAATCTATTTATTCCTAGTTAGTTTAAAGTGTAATGTTTTTCAATTTTGCAAATTCCTTAGCTTCCTCTGGAGTGTTAAATATTTTATTTTCTCCCTCTGTTAAAATCTTAATCTTTGCTGGGTAGATGACCGTGGCTTTAATCCCTGCCTGAATTAATTTCATACATATTGGGGTTACTTCTTTCCGTTTTTGTGATGTCTCAAATGAGTAATCCTGAAACATTAAGATAGATTTACCTTCAAAGATTAATGGCACTTTCTGTCTATAACATTGCATAAATTTTACCTTATCCTGAAAGTTTAAAAATCTAGCTATAATCGGTCTTGCTTTAACTCTTCCATCTGGTAAGGTCCTAATTGGCCCTAGGCGATGAGCTCTTTCAACTATTAATGGTAGTAAGTTAGGTGTTATTCCAAGTCTCTGAGGTATTAACAGTGAAACCAGGTGTATTAAATCTTGAGGTTCGCTCGCTTCGGGTATACCCAAAATTCTAACATTGTTGCGACGTGAGCGATCTTCTAAATCAGTTAGTTTATATTGTAGACTTGCTATCTGTGTGTTCTGTTCCTTCATTATGTGCTCTTGCATTATCTTAGCGTCTTCTAAGTCGGATATACGTTGTTCCGCTTCATTAAGTCTTAGTGTAAATTGTTTAATTTCTGTTGTCAGATTATTTATATCTGCTTTGATTTGCTCAAATTGTGGTAGCATAAGCTCCGCAATCTGTTTAACTATATCCTGTGACTCTAAGCTAGCAGTATCTACTGTAGGGGATGTTAGAGGCAGATTCCCTGCGTTATCAATACTAGTTCTGTTTTTCTTATCTCTGGCTTTGACTGGCATATTTGGTGATTGTGTCTTGTAATTGGTTATAAATCTCTCCATATGCAGAGGGTTTAATGCAATATGGTATTACTTAAAAAAAGAGAGGGAGAGAGAGGAAGGCGAAAAACAGTGCAAATAAGTGCTTAAATGACAAAATTAAACAATAAGAGATTGTGAGTACATGTGTTGGACTGTATCTTAGATATATATTTGTAATTAACTACACATGCACACACGTTCCCTTTTACACGTACAGATCAGTTGTCTTTATATATATTTTCCAGAAAAATTTATCTCAATTCTATAAATATTTTTCAGCCCTGGTAAGCCTAGATTTCACTCTTCTCAGGCCTTCTTATTCTGGGCAACAAATATGGGTAACTTATAGAAAACCTTTAAAGAGATATATGCAAGAAAGATAATTATATGTATATCATAAAATTCAAGAAAATAAGCCCATACAGATGTTAACCTGGCAGAACATGCTACAAATACTCTCCAGGTAATATATCTTAATTCTATGGGTAGTTTCAATCCTAGTAAACCTAGGTTTCAATCTCTCAGGCCTTCTTTTTTGGAGCAAAAAATAAGTATAAGTATCCTATGGGAGACCTTTAGCAAGATATATACAATAAAGAATTTATGCTAGTATAGCAAATTGCAATAAGGTAAACCCATCCAGCAAAAAAAAAAAGAAAAAGAAAGATTTTTCCCCCCTTTTTTTTTTTTTATTTTTTTTCCTTTTAGAATTGCTATCTCTGGTTAGAAGTGCAGGGTATGTACAACATGTAACTAGGTTTTAGCAGTTCCTTTTGTTTCTTTGTATTTAACCAATCAAAATCATTCAGCAAAAAAAAAATTGAAAATTTTGGATTAAACTCTTTGGTAACAATAAACAAATAATTATTCAGCTTAGGATGTAGCCTTATTTAAGTAAGACTGCCAAGGTTAGGGTTTATCATACACTCATGAGATCTTTTTGAGACATACAGGGAGTGCAGAATTATTAGGCAAGTTGTATTTTTGAGGATTAATTTTATTATTGAACAACAACCATGTTCTCAATGAACCCAAAAAACTCATTAATATCAAAGCTGAATATTTTTGGAAGTAGTTTTTAGTTTGTTTTTAGTTTTAGCTATTTTAGGGGGATATCTGTGTATGCAGGTGACTATTACTGTGCATAATTATTAGGCAACTTAACAAAAAACAAATATATACCCATTTTAATTATTTATTTTTACCAGTGAAACCAATATAACATCTCAACATTCACAAATATACATTTCTGACATTCAAAAACAAAACAAAAACAAATCAGTGACCAATATAGCCACCTTTCTTTGCAAAGACACTCAAAAGCCTGCCATCCATGGATTCTGTCAGTGTTTTGATCTGTTCACCATCAACATTGCTTGCAGCAGCAACCACAGCCTCCCAGACACTGTTCAGAGAGGTGTACTGTTTTCCCTCCTTGTAAATCTCACATTTGATGATGGACCACAGGTTCTCAATGGGGTTCAGATCAGGTGAACAAGGAGGCCATGTCATTAGATTTTCTTCTTTTATACCCTTTCTTGCCAGCCACGCTGTGGAGTACTTGGACGCGTGTGATGGAGCATTGTCCTGCATGAAAATCATGTTTTTCTTGAAGGATGCAGACTTCTTCCTGTACCACTGCTTGAAGAAGGTGTCTTCCAGAAACTGGCAGTAGGACTGGGAGTTGAGCTTGACTCCATCCTCAACCCGAAAAGGCCCCACAAGCTCATCTTTGATGATACCAGCCCAAACCCGTACTCCACCTCCACCTTGCTAGCGTCTGAGTCGGACTGGAGCTCTCTGCCCTTTACCAATTCAGCCACGGGCCCATCCATCTGGCCCATCAAGACTCACTCTCATTTCATCAGTCCATAAAACCTTAGAAAAATCAGTCTTGATGATGTGGTCAAAATACTCATTTGCCTAATAATTCTGCACTCCCTGTATTTGCCCCTGTCAGATCAAAGCAGTGGGGCTCTCTATTGTTTCCCTTAATTATTGCAGCAGATTGTTCCGTGGGAAAAAACCCTTTGTATTTTTAACCAGAATTATAACAGTTAAGCAGTTCCTGAGTCTGGAATTAATATTTCTGCAAGTTCCCCAATATGACAAAACTCTGTTCCACCAGGTATTCCATTTTGAAACACAACCAAAGCTACTTTACTGCTTTTAAGCCTCTCTCTATAGACGTTTTGTGAATGTCTCACTTCTCTGCAGTTTTTCGCCCCTCACCAGCTCTCTTGCTAGTGTCCATCAATTGCGGATGGGCTGCTTAGTTCTGCAATGTCTTTGGAAAGTTGCAGCTTTCTTATCTTATAACGTACCCCCCTCCGGTTACCTTACCAGAGTCCACCAAGTCGCGGTTGGGATACCTCTTTATCACAGCAGAACTCCAATCTTGTCATGCTGTTAGCGTGGCCATTCATGCAGTTTTCACCACTCGCGTGCCTGTTGTTTCCAAGCGTTTGGCCTCACTGTTGTTCGCCCTGTAGCGCTGTGTCACCTGTGACCTCCTCAATGGTGCTTTAACATCGGGCCCGATATCGGTCAGCATAGGCCTGGGGAAGAGGCCTTATTCCCCTGCAAATGATCCGGGATGCAAGCTGCTCTCTGCCAGAGCTTTGGTATCCACCGGCCGTCTAAAGAAACACGGCCCCAAGGATGGCTTGCCGGTGTGTTGGAGAGCGGTTTTACTCCTTCCCGCTCAGAGTATCTCCACGCTAACACCGTGCGTGGCTCCACCCCTTCCACTCCTTCCGGATCATGTGTTATTGCACCTAGTCCATTGTTGCCCTTTGGTGATAAGTTTTTAAGAAGGTTGTGGAAAGTTGTTGTATGTGTGTCTTTTCTAAGAATTTAACTTAAGGGAATTTACTTTCCCCAAGTGAACTTCCTACTACATCATCCACAAGCTCTTTGCTCAGTTTCAATGGCACTTTTAAATGTGGCAGCGCTAGGTGCAAATCCTGTGATTTTTTTAACAATTGGAAGCAATTTCTACTCATGTGCAACTGGACAGCACTTTACAGGGAGTGCAGAATTATTAGGCAAGTTGTATTTTTGAGGATTAATTTTATTATTGAACAACAACCATGTTCTCAATGAACCCAAAAAACTCATTAATATCAATGCTGAATCGTTTTGGAAGTAGTTTTTAGTTTGTTTTTAGTTATAGCTATTTTAGGGGGATATCTGTGTGTGTAGGTGACTATTACTGTGCATAACTATTAGGCAACTTAACAAAAAACAAATATATACCAATTTCAATTATTTATTTTTACCAGTGAAACCAATATAACATCTCAACATTCAAAAATATACATTTCTGACATTCAAAAACAAAACAAAAACAAATCAGTGACCAATATAGCCACCTTTCTTTGCAAGGACACTCAAAAGCCTGCCATCCATGGATTCTGTCAGTGTTTTGATCTGTTCACCATCAACATTGCGTGCAGCAGCAACCACAGCCTCCCAGACACTGTTCAGAGAGGTGTACTGTTTTCCCTCCTTGTAAATCTCACATTTGATGATGGACCACAGGTTCTCAATGGGGTTCAGATCAGGTGAACAAGGAGGCCATGTCATTAGATTTTCTTCTTTTATACCCTTTCTTGCCAGCCACGCTGTGGAGTACTTGGACGCGTGTGATGGAGCATTGTCCTGCATGAAAATCATGTTTTTCTTGAAGGATGCAGACTTCTTCCTGTACCACTGCTTGAAGAAGGTGTCTTCCAGAAACTGGCAGTAGGACTGGGAGTTGAGCTTGACTCCATCCTCAACCCGAAAAGGCCCCACAAGCTCATCTTTGATGATACCAGCCCAAACCAGTACTCCACCTCCACCTTGCTAGCGTCTGAGTCGGACTGGAGCTCTCTGCCCTTTACCAATTCAGCCACGGGCCCATCCATCTGGCCCATCAAGACTCACTCTCATTTCATCAGTCCATAAAACCTTAGAAAAATCAGTCTTGATGATGTGGTCAAAATACTCATTTGCCTAATAATTCTGCACTCCCTGTATTTGCCCCTGTCAGATCAAAGCAGTGGGGCTCTCTATTGTTTCCCTTAATTATTGCAGCAGATTGTTCCGTGGGAAAAAACCCTTTGTATTTTTAACCAGAATTATAACAGTTAAGCAGTTCCTGAGTCTGGAATTAATATTTCTGCAAGTTCCCCAATATGACAAAACTCTGTTCCACCAGGTATTCCATTTTGAAACACAACCAAAGCTACTTTACTGCTTTTAAGCCTCTCTCTATAGACGTTTTGTGAATGTCTCACTTCTCTGCAGTTTTTCGCCCCTCACCAGCTCTCTTGCTAGTGTCCATCAATTGCGGATGGGCTGCTTAGTTCTGCAATGTCTTTGGAAAGTTGCAGCTTTCTTATCTTATAACGTACCCCCCTCCGGTTACCTTACCAGAGTCCACCAAGTCGCGGTTGGGATACCTCTTTATCACAGCAGAACTCCAATCTTGTCATGCTGTTAGCGTGGCCATTCATGCAGTTTTCACCACTCGCGTGCCTGTTGTTTCCAAGCGTTTGGCCTCACTGTTGTTCGCCCTGTAGCGCTGTGTCACCTGTGACCTCCTCAATGGTGCTTTAACATCGGGCCCGATATCGGTCAGCATAGGCCTGGGGAAGAGGCCTTGTTCCCCTGCAAATGATCCGGGATGCAAGCTGCTCTCTGCCAGAGCTTTGGTATCCACCGGCCGTCTAAAGAAACACGGCCCCAAGGATGGCTTGCCGGTGTGTTGGAGAGCGGTTTTACTCCTTCCCGCTCAGAGTATCTCCACGCTAACACCGTGCGTGGCTCCACCCCTTCCACTCCTTCCGGATCATGTGTTATTGCACCTAGTCCATTGTTGCCCTTTGGTGATAAGTTTTTAAGAAGGTTGTGGAAAGTTGTTGTATGTGTGTCTTTTCTAAGAATTTAACTTAAGGGAATTTACTTTCCCCAAGTGAACTTCCTACTACATCATCCACAAGCTCTTTGCTCAGTTTCAATGGCACTTTTAAATGTGGCAGCGCTAGGTGCAAATCCTGTGATTTTTTTAACAATTGGAAGCAATTTCTACTCATGTGCAACTGGACAGCACTTTACAGGGAGTGCAGAATTATTAGGCAAGTTGTATTTTTGAGGATTAATTTTATTATTGAACAACAACCATGTTCTCAATGAACCCAAAAAACTCATTAATATCAATGCTGAATCGTTTTGGAAGTAGTTTTTAGTTTGTTTTTAGTTATAGCTATTTTAGGGGGATATCTGTGTGTGTAGGTGACTATTACTGTGCATAACTATTAGGCAACTTAACAAAAAACAAATATATACCAATTTCAATTATTTATTTTTACCAGTGAAACCAATATAACATCTCAACATTCAAAAATATACATTTCTGACATTCAAAAACAAAACAAAAACAAATCAGTGACCAATATAGCCACCTTTCTTTGCAAGGACACTCAAAAGCCTGCCATCCATGGATTCTGTCAGTGTTTTGATCTGTTCACCATCAACATTGCGTGCAGCAGCAACCACAGCCTCCCAGACACTGTTCAGAGAGGTGTACGGTTTTCCCTCCTTGTAAATCTCACATTTGATGATGGACCACAGGTTCTCAATGGGGTTCAGATTAGGTGAACAAGGAGGCCATGTCATTAGATTTTCTTCTTTTATACCCTTTCTTGCCAGCCACGCCGTGGAGTACTTGGACGCATGTGATGGAGCATTGTCCTGCATGAAAATCATGTTTTTCTTGAAGGATGCAGACTTCTTCCTGTACCACTGCTTGAAGAAGGTGTCTTCCAGAAACTGGCAGTAGGACTGGGAGTTGAGCTTGACTCCATCCTCAACCCGAAAAGGCCCCACAAGCTCATCTTTGATGAAACCAGCCCAAACCAGTACTCCACCTCCACCTTGCTGGCGTCTGAGTCGGACTGGAGCTCTCTTCCCTTTACCAATCCAGCCACGGGCCCATCCATCTGGCCCATCAAGACTCACTCTCATTTCATCAGTCCATAAAACCTTAGAAAAATCAGTCTTGAGATATTTCTTGGCCCAGTCTTGACGTTTCAGCTTCTGTGTCTTGTTCAGTGGTGGTCGTCTTTCAGCCTTTCTTTCCTTGGCCATGTCTCTGAGTATTGCACACCTTGTGCTTTTGGGCACTCCAGTGATGTTGCAGCTCTGAAATATGGCCAAACTGGTGGCAAGTGGCATCTTGGCAGCTGCACGCTTGACTTTTCTCAGTTCATGGGCAGTTATTTTGCGCCTTGGTTTTTCCACACGCTTCTTGCGACCCTGTTGACTATTTTGAATGAAACGCTTGATTGTTCGATGATCACGCTTCAGAAGCTTTGCAATTTTAAGAGTGCTGCATCCCTCTGCAAGATATCTCACTATTTTTGACTTTTCTGAGCCTGTCAAGTCCTTCTTTTGACCCATTTTGCCAAAGGAAAGGAAGTTGCTTAATAATTATGCACACCTGATATAGGGTGTTGATGTCATTAGACCACACCCCTTCTCATTACAGAGATGCACATCACCTAATATGCTTAATTGGTAGTAGGCTTTCGAGCCTATACAGCTTGGAGTAAGACAACATGCATAAAGAGGATGATGTGGTCAAAATACTCATTTGCCTAATAATTCTGCACTCCCTGTACAGTCAAGGGTTTTATTAATTGTGCAACCACCTATGTGGTCTACTTGATCGAGTGCATTGAACATCATATGTAATACGTAGGTATGACTACTAGGAATGTCAGATCTTGCATACAAGAACACTGGTTTATAACCAATGAAACGTGCTGCTCTGCTCTATCTATTCATTTTTTGGATCAACATAATAAGTGTGTTGATAAATTTAAATGGAGAGCCATTGAAGTTGTAAGATGTCCCAAGAGAGGTAGTAATAGAGAACAGTTACTGTCCAGACAGGAATTTTCTGGATCTTTAAGTTAAAAACTCAGGTGCCAAGGGGATTTAATTTTGAATATGACGTAATTAATCATTGGAAATAAATCAAATAGAATTCAATTTACTTCCTCTACACTACTGTATGTTTATATTTGGACAGTATCATAAATACAGAGATTATTTTACCTTTTCAATATTTACAATCCCAAATTATTTTTATATCTAATGTTATTCAAAGTTACCAAATACTGTGGCGCGTTCGAGATTGAATCCTCTTGAACATTACATATAAGTTACTATGAGTCCCTAATAGAGTTACATTCTTATATTCCTATTTACTGTTATAGGATGGATACCATTATATATAATCCATTTAGTTTATCTTTCCATCTTTAGTAGATATATTGTTAGTGATTACCAATTTTTGTTTTCTTAATGTTGTATACCTATATACCGTAAAATTGATGTATTGGAAAAGCCTTGTGACATATTTAGGATCTTATGGGACTTTGTAAATATTCTCTCATATTCTGTGTATGGTCATATATAACTTTAATTGTAATTACTTTAGACATTTTCCTGTACCATTTATACTTATACCCACCTTTTCAATATATATGTTGTTCTTTATTGCCCCATGTTACTTTCAGCCTCAATTAATTGATTATTGAACAAGTATGTTTAAAAGTATTATAGGAGTTTTACCTCTGTTTGTAATTAACCAATAGAATTGTTAGAAAGGGTTTTTAAACACAGCTGATTTCCACATTGTTAGGTCTATGACTACAGCATAAGCCGAAATGCGTAAGTCCAGCCAGCACTCTCTGTTCTCTGTGCGTATTTTTTAACCATGTTTTTAAAATAAAGCTGATTATAATTCATCATGGAAGTTTCCAGGACCCTCTTCTTTTTGCTGTTATCCACTTCTGAATACACAGTCCAAATATCCAGTTCTATACACCTTTTTTTTTGTGTAAGTAATGGTGTTATGAAAAAGAGCAAAAGTGGGGGAAAAAAATGGATCAACACACCTTTATCTTCTCCAAGGCCGCTAAGACTTCTATGCCTTCCAGCTATGTGAATGTAACTGTGCAGTCAGTTGCCAGTTTACATAGTTCTTAAAAAAACAGGTCTCCAGGTCTAATCTGCTGTATTGATGGTTTGAGCGGAGTAGAAAAAAACAAACAAACTCTTAGTGCGGAATTTCACTCTAATTAGCTGAGGGCCTATGCCTCCTGTAATGCCGTGGTACTAGAGGAGCAACCAAACAGCCTCCGTTTGTCTTGTGCGTTCCAGTGCTAACTGCGCGGTCCAGTTTTAATGGCAGGTACAATTGCCGGGTAAAGCTGCTTACTCAACATAGCGTGGCATTCAACTCCAACCACCACTCACTTCACCAGCCATCTGTTACACGCTGCCTTCCACCGCACATGACGGAGTGACGTCCTTACTCGGCACCTTCCCCTTTGTGCGTACATATTATTCTTTATTGTAGTGTCTATTACATGCAGTTATATGAAAATTGGTGTACACTGTCCCTTTAATAACAGTGTATTTCAGTATTTCCCTAATGTGTATTTCTCACCTTTTTTGGAGGTGTTCATCCTACCAAGAAGATTATGGGACTCATAACACTAAAGGCATATCCTTTTGTGCACATTACACACCATTTTATTTGTTGAATTTCATAAGTCACACCCCATCCCAATATATTTTTTAAACATCAAATTTGAAATAGCAGAAAACACTTGATAGATTTTGTAATGGTATACTACTTTCATTTGAATTTGAATCCCCAGAACATCGAAATTTAAATGACTCTAACATTCTTCGGGAAAATAAAAAACAAAAGTGAATCAACATTTAAAACTTGAATAGCTTAATAAATGTTACAATTCTGCACCCCCCCCCCCACCCAAGGTTTTACAAACATTCAGGCATCCCTATATGCAGGTACAGTTGTCAAACAAATGATTAATAAATGTAGGTTTGTAAAAATTCCATAATGGTATTATTTTAAAATGTGGGATATATTGTTCTCTTCTTGTGATTTCAGGAACAACTTCAACTCCTTAAAAACATTGCTGTTCCCTTTACATCGCCTGTTGCAATGGGTCTCATAGACAGGCGCAAGACTGCACTATTTCTGCATGCCTCACTTCCTGTACAGAGGGTCTCTTGTTTTGGCTTTCCTCTCTGAGCAGACAAGCTGTTTTATGGAGTTATGGAGCATATCTAGAAATGCCCCACAATAGCCAGTGCACATAAAAGAATCTCACTGAAAGAGTGATAGTTTTTTGCTAGAAGCATATTTGCTGATACAAGTGTATTACAAAAATGTTTCTAATAAAACTGAATGTTTTTAGGTGAAATCGCCCATTTTCAAATAACCAAACATTTTATTTTTCTAACTATACACTAAAATGTATTACTATTAAAATAACCAAAGTTTTATATTTTTTAACTATCCTCTAAAATGTATTATTAGTCCAGGACTTTTGAACTACTGTCAAGTTTTGTCCTGAATATACATAACTTGCTGATTAAATGGATAGAAAGGTAAAAATGTAAATGTTTTAATGGCATATGCACTTATGCCATGTGTGAATACAGCTTCAGGATTCAAACACCATGCATGCTCAGAGAGCTGGAAGAGGTGTGTACTGCATCAGCGAAGACTTAATTTATGTGATTACAACCACTGCCTCTCAGAGAAGGGGTGGTGTGTGAATGCTGGTAGACGGGGGGCTCTCACAGCATAAATGTGCATGCACTTTTATTAGAAGAATTTTCTTTCATACAGGTGGTGAAAGTCCATCATCCATTACTTCTGGGAATTATTTTTCCCTACCACTAGAAGGAGGCAAAGATACCCAAACTCAAGGAACTCTGCAAAACTCTGCCCCACATAACTTGCAACTCAGTCATTTCTTTGCCTCCACTGGAGAAGGTTAAAGAATGAAGATGTACATTTGATTCTTCAGTGAGAGGGGTTCTCAGACTGAGTTGAGGCCTATTTCCCCTCAGAGTACAGTGAGTGTTGGAGGGATATATTTGGAATATTGGTAATAGCATATATTTCACCTATTAGAATTGTGTAAACAAGCCTTTTCACGGATGTCACAGGGACTTGTCCTTTGTCCTTCTGTTGGTTCATCGATATACTATTATTTTAGATCCTCTGCTGTTATATTTGAGACATGGTTTTGGCTTTCTACTGGTTTCCTCCGGTAGAAGAGTACCTATTGGTATGTATTTTTTTTTTTTTTAATTTTAAATTTGGCACTCTATAAGCTGTTTTATTATTGTTTTATATATAAATATATATATGTATGTATTATATATGTATACGACCTTGGGACAGTTATATATTTATTTTTAAGTATTTATAATTAAGTAAAAAACCAGCAACAAATCCAGCGAGCCTCATTAGAAAAACAGTGGTACATTTTATTACTAAAAAACGAGATAAAATACACTAAAAAAACGGGGGTGAAAAAAATATGAGAAAAAGAGTATGCCATTACTCATCAGCAACCAGTCGGTCTTACGCGTTTCGGCTGGTAGGTAGCCTTATTCATAGACCATACAGAATATCTGGTTTACACCCTTAAATAGCCTGGTCAATTGAGTACTAAGGGTGTACAGCTGTTGAGTAATGCATACCTTGTTTTAACAATAATGGCTTAAATGTTCAAACAATACTTTATATGGGATATTAGTGCTTTACACGTTGTTTATAAGTTTAATGAAACTAAGTATACACATATCTAAATAAATAAATGAGTAACAGATAAATGAATAAATTGATGGACATATACATAGAGAAAAATCACCATAAGCAATAAATTGATTCCATAACTCATATAATTCTAATGCAATCAGCACTATTATTATCTCATCAATAGGAGTCAAAGTCAGCATAAAGAATGAGATTTGTTTTCGTGAATTTTACAATTCATTCACTCATGAATAAACAATCTAGTAAATGCCTATTGATGGGGATGACACAGAGATGGAGACTAATATAATTGTATACTACAATATCTCATGTATAATGTGTTTAGTCCCTGAAAAGCAACTGTAAAAAAACCTACTGTTCACTATTTATGTTGCCAGTGGTTTATGATATCACCTACTGCATTAAAGCCCTTTGGGCATCTTGTTTGCAGGGTGAATATCCAGAAAGCCTCTCTATGCAATAATCTCTGTAATCTATACCCTCCTCTAGGGGTATGTGTAATGCTTTCTATGACCTGCCTTCTGAAGCTAGTTACAGATTTATTATGTTGATATATAAAATGATGTACTAAATCTGACACATCAATGCTCTTATCTATGTTGTTTAGATGCTCTCTAATACGTGAGCATTTTTAACGTGAGGAGCACTCCACGTATTGCTTGTCACACTGTGTGCACTCAGCCAGATAGATTACATATTTAGTACGGCAATTAGTGCAGCTGGATGAGAGAAATACTCTTTGTGTGGTTTTTTATTGGAACCTGTCAGTGACGTTTGCATGACTACAAGCTAAGCAGTTTAGAAAATGACACTTGAAATGTCCCTTAATTAATAACCCACTACTGCCAGTGGTTGTTGCTTTTTTTAGCAAACTTGAAGCCACAATATTGCCTAGTAAGCAACAAAGCTTTCCATTTCTTGTTTGGTTCCTAGCCATACAAACAAAAGATCATCTATGTATCTTTTGTATGATCTTATTAAATGTCTGTACGGAGGGGACAATACAACAAATACTAAATATAAAAATCATAAACCTCTCGAAGTTCACTTTAAATGCTGATGAGATGTCGGTTTTAGGTCTAGGTTTGGGATTTGTGCCCAGTACAAACTTTAATGTTTTTGAGACAATTATAGATCTCAATCGTTTGATTAGAGACCTCACACTTAGGGGCAAAGACCAACAGATGCCAGATGCCGACACCTCAGCTAACATTGACATTTGGGATACTCCAAATAAATTAAGTCCTATAATGGACATTATGAATTTCTAAGAGTCTTGTGATTATCTCTCCCTCCATGACCTCAACTTTGAATCTAATGTTCAGAATAGTTTCTTAAAAACTACCCATAGTGGTTTTAAGCCACGTTCAGTCTTTTACCCTACCAGGGAAAGGGGTCCTTTTTTAGAAGCCTTTCATCGCAGGGTAGAAGAGGATTTACTTATGTTGTCCAGATACCACAATGCTGCGCCCCCCAATCTTAGCCAAGCACAGAAGCAGGCTCTTGATACTCTGAGTAAGAGAGATGAAATAGTCATTAGAGCAGCAGATAAGGGGGGCAGCATTGTGGTACTGGACAGGGTAGCTTATATAGTAGAAGCAGAAAGACAAATTACAGATAGAGAGGTCTATCTTCCTCTCCCCAGAGATCCTACGAATATATTCAAACTCCAGTTCTTGGATTTGCTGGACGATGGTCTGCAGGAGGGGGTCACTGACCAGGACACGTTTAACTATCTTTATGTGGAATTTCCGGTCATTCCTATCTTCCATCACCTCCCCAAGGTACATAAATCCTTGGAGGAGGTGAGGGAAAGGCCTATCGTTTCAGGGATAGGCTCCCTTTTTGAGAAGATATCAGGGTGGATTGAGTCCCTCCTGCAGCCCATTGTACAGCAAATACCATCTTATCTTAAGGACACCACTCATCTACTGACATGCCTGCAGCAGGTTTCTTGGAGCAGTGAGTGCTCTTGGCTTACTGTGGATGTAGTGGGTCTTTATTCCTGCATTCCCCATTTTTATGGCCTAGAAGCAGTTTCTTTTTCATTGGACAAGTATAGCAACTTTGACCCTAAATTGAAAAGATACATCCTAAAAACCTTGGAGTTTCTTTTGGGTTATAATTATTTAAAGTTTGGTGATTCCTTCTTTCTCCAAAGGCATGGGGCCGTTATGGGAGCAAAGTTTGCCCCAGCCTATGCGAACATCTTCATGGGCTGGTGGGAGAGGACCCACGTCTTTGGAGAATCAAATCTGTACAGACATTTAATAAGATCATACAAAAGATACATAGATGATCTTTTGTTTGTATGGCTAGGAACCAAACAAGAAATGGAAAGCTTTGTTGCTTACTTAAATGATAACAATATCAATTTACAATTTACATTCAGTTTTGAAGAAACTATAATTCCTTATTTGGATGTGTATTTGATAGGTGATACTGCTAGTCACAGTGTCATGACTACACTCTATAGATAGCCGATCACATCAAATACAATTCTACACGCCAAATCTTGTCACCCCAAACATACAGGTTTTGGGGTGGCAAAAGGGCAATTTATAAGATTGAAGAGGAACTGTTCATCTGAGTCGAATTTCATTAAGGAATCTGATGTGTTAAAAAAACAACTCAGAGAAAGAGGGTACTCTTATAAAATGATAAATAGAGCATTTTTAGAGGTTAGCAGATTAGATCGGATGCAGATGCTGCAACACAGACGAGAAAACCTAAATGCAAAGTTTGACAACAATAAACCTAAGTTTATCACTAATTATAGCCCCCAATTTGGAGAAATTTGTCAGATCATAAATAAACACCTACCACTATTAACAGGGGAAGACAGTTTACAGGACTTGGCAAAAGATGGTATAAATTGTATATCTAGGAAGTGTCGCACTATAGGCAAGGCAATATTGTGGCTCCAAGTTTGCTAAGAAAAGCAACAACCACTGGCAGTAGCTGGTTATTAATTAAGGGACATTTCAAGTGTCATCTTCTAAATTGCATAGCTTGTAGTCATGCAAACGTCACTGACAGGTTCCAATCAAAAACCACACAAAGAGTATTTCTCTCATCCAGCTGCACTAATTGCCGTACTAAATCTGTAATCTATCTGGCTGAATGCACACAGTGTGACAAGCAATACATGGGGTGCTCCTCACGTGAAGCACGCTCACGTATTAGAGAGCATCTAAACAACATAGATAAGAGCATTGATGTGTCAGATTTAGTACATCATTTTATATATCAACATAATAAATCTGTAACTAGCTTCAGATGGCAGGTCATAGAAAGCATTACACATACCCCTAGAGGAGGGTATAGATTACAGAGATTATTGCATAGAGAGGCTTTCTGGATATTCACCCTGCAAACAAGACACCCAAAGGGCTTTAATGCAGTAGGTGATATCATAAACCACTGGCAACATAAATAGTGAACAGTAGGTTTTTTTACAGTTGCTTTTCAGGGACTAAACACATTATACATGAGATATTGTAGTATACAATTGTATTAGTCTCCATCTCTGTGTCATCCCCATCGATATGCATTTACTAGATTGTTTATTCATGAGTGAATGAATTGTAAAATTCACGAAAACAAAACACATTCTTTATGCTGACTTTGACTCCAATTGATGAGATAATAATAGTGCTGATTGCATTAGAATTATATGAGTTATGGAATCAATTTATTGCTTATGGCGATTTTTCTCTATGTATATGTCCATCAATTTATTCATTTATCTGTTACTCATTTATTTATTTAGATATGTGTATACTTCGTTTCATTAAACTCATAAACAAAGTGTAAAGCACTAATATCCCATATAAAGTATTGTTTGAACGTTTAAGCCATTATTGTTAAAACAAGGTATGCATTACTCAACAGCTGTACACCCTTAGTACTCAATTGACCAGGCTATTTAAGGGTGTAAACCGGATATTCTGTATGGTCTATGAATAAGGCTACCTACCAGCCGAAACGCGTAAGACCGACTGGTTGCTGATGAGTAATGGCATACTCTTTTTCTCATATTTTTTTCACCCCATTTTGTGAGTGTATTTTATCTCGTTTTTTAGTAATAAAATTTGCCACTGTTTTTCTAATGAGGCTCGCTGGATTTGTTGCTGGTTTTTGAGATTGTGTGGTGTTTCCGGCTCGAGCATCAAGTAAGTGGCAAGGCAACCTGGTCCTGGGTTATGCACAGTATCGACGTCATTGAGAGTGGACACGAGTGCAGCGTGCTAGACGGCACACACGCAGCGATTCAGAGCCGCATGGAGTGGCGTCCTCGGTGGAGACGGGGTTGCAGCTGATCGCTAACAGAAGCACACAGGGATTCGAAGTCGACACAGACGGGCTGCAGCGGACTGGCACGGTTCCAGGCTTACCGACAACTGGTGAGAAATTATTGCTGCTAAATCTATATATAGAGATCTATACCTGTGTTGACATAAAGTGTATCCGGGAAGTGCACTGGCATATCATACATAAACTGTACTCAGTGTTTGCCACTACATGTAATGACTAACTAACAAATACCGCCACAACTTTGAGTCCAACAACAGAGGGGCTTTTGATCTGTGGACTAAATTATTTATAATTAAGTGTCATGTTTTTGGCCGCCTGCATTTTTAAGATCTTAAAGGCTTTTTGTACGAGTATATTTTTTAACACACTCAGTTTTTTCACATGCGTACGTTTTTTTAAAGCACACTCGCTTTCGCTGTGATGTACATTTTAGTGCACTTTTTACTTTATATGGCACCTCTTGTGTAAAGTGTTTAGATAATAGGTAACCTGTGTACTACTGCATCTCTGCTTTTATAATGTTTGAGAGCTTTTCAGGAGTGTTTCTCTTTCTTTAAAGTTTTTTTAATAGGGATATTACTGTTTAACTGTATGCTTGATTGTTTGTTTGTTTTTATGTTTTTTGTATTCACTTAACTTCTGTATAAGTTCCTTGCAGTTATGGAACCTTCTGAATCTGTCCCTAAATCTGCCTTAGAAGCTGGGTAATTTGAACACATTTCTTCAGTGTTCAGTGTTTATATTGTTTATAAGCTTAGGTCTTAATCTCAGGCTATTTTATGCAATAAATAAATTAATATTATGATTTATTCTGACCTATCTAACTCTGCTCTTGCTTCTAAGTGTGTTACAGCTCCTTTGTGTGTTTGTTTTACAGGAGAATACTACTGAATCCTGGAATAAAGGATTTTGAACAGTCTTTTGTCTGAAAGGTTGGTGGCCATGCCTCCTTCAAGAAAGTGAAAAAGGTCAGTTAAGAATTAAGAATGTATCTTCTATTAGCTCTAAGCCTGCTTGGGTAATGTTTCTAGTTATGATGAAGCTGCTATGTTCTGTTGTTCAGGGGTTTAGCTCTAATCATTCATAAATCTGATATATATATATATATATATATATATATAATCAGGGTAAGGATTAACACTCACTGGATTTAAATACAACTATTTTATTAGGCAGTGACGTTTCGGGGCATTCACCCCTTCCTCAGACAACCCAAAATGTGATACAAACAATGTTAAATAGCAAATCAAACCCCTCCCCCATCAAATATTCAGCCAATCACAATACATCAAATCAAATCAATAGGAGATGTATATTAACAAAGAAAATTTCACTTCTATATAATACCACCATGGTATACAATAATGACAAAAAAGCCTATGTGTAAAATATCTAACTATTGTGATATATTTATGTGTACCAGTGACAATTTAATGTATGACCATGGAACCTCATCAGAGTCAGCGTATTAAACATAAACACAATATTATACCAAACACCCTGCAGCAGATAATATTGTGAACACGAGTGACATACACTTCAATTAGTACAACAGTATATAACCACTCACTTTTTTAGGCATGTGTGTAGGATGCAAGGCAGTGTATGAAATCCGCCATTCCCTATCACGCTCGATCCAGCGTGGTCAAAGATGGGCGTGTATGCATCCGGGTTACTTTCAGAACAGCGCGCATTGTCCATAGCACTGTTATGTGTTGCCATGGCAACCCATCGTAATGCGAATGGTCTCATCAAAAAGAGGCTAGCTTCATACTTATTGACCATGTACCAACAATGCCATGTGGAGGCAACAGAAAGAAGAAGCTCCTTCAAATTGAAGCCAAATGGATTCATAGACTTGGAACGGTACATCCTGGTGGACTTAATACAAATGTGGACTGGCACTGCTTCTTATAATACCAGGTCTAGAGGTAGAACGGACATGATGTCTCCAGACATACCATTTATGAATGAGAGTCCACGTACATTCATGAGGACCCTGGTGGATATATTGAGAGTCCACGTACAGTCCATCTCCCATTTACTCAGTTTGCATTACCATACTCCAGGTGACATGAAGTTCCACCTTGTAGCTTAGTATCTATCAATGGTTAGAGCCTCACTGACATCATGCCCTCCTGATGTGATGAAATACAATCCATAATTTATGGGGTAATGGGATCATGGTTTATTTTGATATATGCAGAGTCCCCTACTCCCTATCAATTTACCTTAATACCCCCTCTGTTTTTGTAATTTAAGGTCTGGTTCATCTTCAATACACATCACAGTCCCATTGTCAGTTATGGCCGCTAGGGGTATTGTATAGTGGTCAGTGGAAATATACAGGGGATACTTTAATTAGATTGCCTATAGATTGGTCTTCCTAATAATAGAAGTGACAGCGCACCATCCAGATTGATCCTAGTTAGCTTCCATTTTCCAAGTTTTAAGGCTAGATATGTGATTCAAAGTTGCAACATGGTGTCCATTAGTTTGTTTTAAAACATGGACCTAATATGATGTAGGGGTTCCCTTCTTATCTGTATATTGAGACCGCAGCTATATTTTAGGTATTTGCTGTCAGTTTTATTTCCTGACAGCTGTTAACTGAGTCATCTTTCAATGAACCGGATACGGAGAGTGTGCATAATATCTGCCATTAGTTGCCACACTAGTATCAGTGTCTAATTATATGTACGCTAAACTGGCTTAGTCCAGTTGACACTGATAATGTGGCAGCTGTGCACAGAACACTGTATGTACGGCATAGGGCTGCCATGACAACCTGTTGCTGGCACCTAGATGCTAGCCTCTTTTTGATGAGACCATTCGCATTACGATGGGTTGCCATGGCAACACATAACAGTGCTATGGACAATGCGCGCTGTTCTGAAAGTAACCCGGATGCATACACGCCCATCTTTGACCACGCTGGATCGAGCGTGATAGGGAATGGCGGATTTCATACACTGCCTTGCATCCTACACACATGCCTAAAAAAGTGAGTGGTTATATACTGTTGTACTAATTGAAGTGTATGTCACTCGTGTTCACAATATTATCTGCTGCAGGGTGTTTGGTATAATATTGTGTTTATGTTTAATACGCTGACTCTGATGAGGTTCCATGGTCATACATTAAATTGTCACTGGTACACATAAATATATCACAATAGTTAGATATTTTACACATAGGCTTTTTTGTCATTATTGTATACCATGGTGGTATTATATAGAAGTGAAATTTTCTTTGTTAATATACATCTCCTATTGATTTGATTTGATGTATTGTGATTGGCTGAATATTTGATGGGGGAGGGGTTTGATTTGCTATTTAACATTGTTTGTATCACATTTTGGGTTGTCTGAGGAAGGGGTGAATGCCCCGAAACGTCACTGCCTAATAAAATAGTTGTATTTAAATCCAGTGAGTGTTAATCCTTACCCTGATTATATATATATATATATATATATATATATATATATATATATATATATATATATATATATCAGATTTATGAATGATTAGAGCTAAACCCCTGAACAACAGAACATAGCAGCTTCATCATAACTAGAAACATTACCCAAGCAGGCTTAGAGCTAATAGAAGATACATTCTTAATTCTTAACTGACCTTTTTCACTTTCTTGAAGGAGGCATGGCCACCAACCTTTCAGACAAAAGACTGTTCAAAATCCTTTATTCCAGGATTCAGTAGTATTCTCCTGTAAAACAAACACACAAAGGAGCTGTAACACACTTAGAAGCAAGAGCAGAGTTAGATAGGTCAGAATAAATCATAATTTATTTAGATTTATATAGAAGTGAAATTTTCTTTGTTAATATACATCTCCTATTGATTTGATTTGATGTATTGTGATTGGCTGAATATTTGATGGGGGAGGGGTTTGATTTGCTATTTAACATTGTTTGTATCACATTTTGGGTTGTCTGAGGAAGGGGTGAATGCCCCGAAACGTCACTGCCTAATAAAATAGTTGTATTTAAATCCAGTGAGTGCTAATCCTTACCCTGATTGAATATCCTGTTTAGCACCCTGGTCTGTGCTTGGGTTGGCGAGTGAGAGTGCACTTATTTGGATATATATATATATATATATATATATATATATAATTATTAGTTTAAATTGAGCATGTTTGTTTTTAAAGAAAGTGTATTTACTTTAGAGGTTAAGGTCCTAAAGTAGATGGGGATAAGCCGCTTTTCTTTTTAAATCCTGTCTTTATTCCTATAGTTAAATTCCCTGATATATTTCCTATCCCTGATGTTGTATTTAAGATTGTTCTGGAGATTTGGCTTAGCCAGGTATTTTTTTTTTAATTCTTCTGCAAGGTTTAATAAAATGTATCATTTTTCAGCTTCCAATGTTTAGTTTTGGGAAACTATTCACAAAATGTATTGGGCTATTTCTACTCTGACTTTACATACTTCTATTTCCTTTGGGAGTTAGAATCCTTCCAAATGAGATATTTTTAAGCAGGTTATCTTTTTAGATGATGCAAAAAAATCAATGAGAAGCGCAAAAAGTGCTGAGGAAAGTCCTAGTGGCACTATCAATATATACAAATGTACCAATAAATGCACTATCAATATATACAAATAACAATTTTAAAAGGCTCAATAAAATGCCATGCTTGGAGAAAGGCTTAAAAATTGCCAAGATAAAAGTCTGCATTAAAAGTCCAACATATAGAACTTAAAATCCTGCTCACAGTGGTTAGTGTACTTGGAGTTACGTACCACCTATTAAAATAAAGCTGATAGATACAAATAGTCACATGAACTGGTATTTCTATAGCAGAGACAAACTCAAGTTGATACAAGTAATCAGAGTGGTGTCAAACTCATTTTATTGAGCCTTTTCAAATTGTTAGTGACCTGTTACATATTGTTATTGTATTATTGATTTAATGTATATTTTTTCTATATAAAATTCATATGATAATATCTGTGTGATCGTTTGCATATTGAACCTAATACCTATATTGTTAGATTATTGGTACATTTGTATATATTGATAGTACATTTATTGGTACATTTCTATATATTGATAGTACCACTAGGACTTTCCTTAGCACTTTTTGCGCTTCTCATTGATTTTTTTTGCATTCACTACACATACCTTTTAGTCATAGGGGATGACTTTCTTTATCTCTGGGAAGCTGTGGGATAGTTAAAGTTAGAACAAGAGATATATCCTATACTATTTTATCTTTTTAGATCAGTAGTATCTATTACTGATATGGCTGCTGCTTCTTTCTTTTGGTTTACTAATCTTTTTGGGCAGTTTACTGATGAAGCTGCTGGTGAAGATTTTAAACCTTTCTGGCAAATGTGCTTATGCTTTCATTAAATGTTATGTTAAAGTTTGGTTTGCGTCTGTTCTGGATTACTGATTTTTTTAAAGAAAAATTGTTTATTTCTGTTTGAAACATACATGAGTCAAAAAAAGGAGAAAATAAAATGCGATAGACAATAACAAAATTAGGAACAGAGTTATAGCCCCCATGTGAGATATAGAGTCCATATACAGCTCATATAAGTGAGTCCATAGAAAAGTACAATAAAATGCTGACTATAGGGCTCTTCTGGAAGATGAACAAATAAAGTTTCCAACATTATGGGCCATACATCTTCAGAATTTTTCTTTCCTTTTATAACAAATTAAACTAATAACAATAAACATTAAACAGTTATAGTTTCCATGTTTCTCTATTATTTCCTGGTCAAAGTATAAGTGCAAACATATGGCTTCAGCCAAGCAAATATGTCTAGTATCTGTGCATTGTGTCGTTTAATAATAACGTCCGAGTCTGAAGTGTGAAGGTCCAAGGCGATCTGTTAGGCCCATCGTCATCCTAGGAAAAAATCTTGAGTAACCTGTATGTAGTGGGTTGGTGTATACAAAGGAGTCATGTTAAGGCCATTATGTGGGTCTGGAGTCCCACAGAAACATTATCTCTGCATGAGTGTCTAACTTGTTCAGTAAAAGATAATGATATCTTTCTAGCTTGAGTTTGAGCTGTATCTCTTGGATTCACAGTGCTAAGGTAGGGACTGATTCTTTTTTCCACAGTCTTGGAATTAATTGATGTGCACTTTAAATCATTATTTGTAACAGTCTAGAGTATAGCTTTGAGTTGAGTTTGGGGTATTTGTGGAACAGGTATATGATTGGGTCATGAGGTAACGAAGTGCCAATGGTGTTCTGAATGTATGGTATAATAGATGTCCAAAATGCTTGGATTTTGGGACAGGCCCACCAGATGTGGAACAGCGTGCCTTCTTCCCTACACTGTCTCCAACAGCGGTTAGAGGAGCCAGGGAAGAGGTGTTTGAGTCTCTGTGGTGTAAGATACCACCTAGTTAGTAATTTTGTGTTAGTTTCTATGAGTTTAGCCGAGTGTGTTGACTTTTTTTACAGCTGCCATTCTGTGTTTGGGATTAAAAACAGTAAATCTCTTTCCCAAGCTTTGGTAAAGGTCGGTAAATTGGTTTCGCTTGGTGTAGTCAGTAATTTATATGTACGCGATATTGTATGAAGGTTAGGTGAGGATGAGCTGCACAAAATCTCGAACTGTGTGCGTTGCCTAGTTAGATGGTGTTTGTGTGTTTATCTGAAAGTAGTGGCTGAGTTGGTGGTACCGAAACCACATATTAAAAAACTTGTCACCTAGGGGTTCAATAGATTGTCTAGGCAGTAAGCTACCACCTTCTATCAATCTATAAGCCGGCAGCAAAAGATGAATGTCCTTGGTACCTGTGGGGATAGAAGTAAGTCCTGGTGGGAAGCTTTCATTCTGTAACGTAGGGCGTTAGTGGGGAGGGTATTGTGAACAAGTTAGGGTGCATTTTAACTATCTCTATCCAGATGTTATAAGTCTCATGAATGATTGGGTTATTAGGGTCATTGATTTTGGATCGGTTTTTATCAGTCTAACTTGAGGATCCTAGTTGTGTGCAGTCAGAGAGTTTGTGTTCAAGTTTGACCCATTGTTTGTGATGATGCTCTTCGAAAGAGCACCAGTCTATAATTCTTGAAAGGAATATGGCATTTCTATATTCACATATATTGGGGACCCCAGGCCTCCTTGGGTGGGATTTCTGTATAGAGTTGATTTGGCAATCCTTGGTGGCTTAGTTTTCAAAATTTAGGCATTAATGATTGATTGGAGTTTTGGAATCATAAATTTTGGGAGAGGGATGGGGACGGTCTGTAAAAAATATAAAATCTTAGGGAGTAGTGTCATTTTAGCTGCCCAGATACTGCCCAGCCAGGATATAGATTTAGGAGACCAAGTCTCGGTGTTTGAAAGTATGTTTGAGGTTAGTGTATTGTAATTAAGTCTGATTAACTCCGCTTGAATTGGGGATAAATGTATGCCTAAGTATTTGAAGTATTGACTGTTGAGCATAAATGGGGCAATATGTTGAAGGGACATTTGGTCTGCCTGAATGATGTGAACTAGGAGAATGACAGATTTCCCGTAGTTGATAGAGAAATTGGACATATCGCCATAGTCCTTAAGAACTGAGTGGGCGGCTGTCACATGGTTTGTGTAAGGCCTGGTGTGGCAAAGGCTCAGGATCACAACTGCAGACAATAAAGTGTTGTTTTGTATCACCTTAGCACACGGGCTATTGTTATGCATAGACCGTAGAGCTATGAAGTGAGTTTATTTGCAAATTGATATGGAACTCTCAGTGAGAATTTGTTGGTAAGTATTTATAAGGGTTTATAATACTTATCAAATAGCTACGTTGTAGCTGTATAGCAGATATAACTAGACCTTAGTAAACAGACTGAGAAAGTTCAGGCTTAGCATATGCTGACTGATGTTCAAATATAGGACTGTTGCACAGCAGCACTTTCAGAGTGGATAACTTTCTTACTTATCTTAGTAAGCTAAGCTAAAGTCAATATACAAATGGCCAGGATAAGAGAACAGGAAAAATCCCCAAATGTATACTGCTGGTATAGGAATGTCTCCTTTTCAGGCAGAGAGAGAGCGTGCTGCAGAAAGCAGTTTCCAGCTCAGCTGTCGGATCAGTGTGGCTGCGGCTCAGAAGCGTCACAAATGATGGGGGAGGAGCCGGAGTCAGAGCGGCCGTAGCAATAGAATGCAATGATCCACAGGTACGGTTTAGACTGTGTAACAGCAGACTGACAAACAGAAGACCAGCTGGTAACATAAGGCACTATTGTAAGAAGTGTTTGTAGTTGCTCCCGGTCTCCGTTTCTGTGACAAATGTAGAGAGCGGAACTGCAGTAAGCTGAGGCGGCAGTTAGTCAGACAGGCTGTTACAGCAGAGAGAGGATCCATAGCAAAGGTATAAAGCTGTTCAGGTGGATGTAAGAAGGCTGGGATATCCTCTGGAAATTAATACAGACAGCTTCCAATATCTCTGCAGACAGATGATAGAATTTTTGTAATCCAAAATGCTTAATTTAAACGTAATAGCTGAAGAGAGCTAGGACCTAGATACTGCTACTAGGTACAATAACTAAGCACCTGTTTGCAGTCAGGTGAACACTTAAATGCAGGTAAGCAGAGATCATGTGATGAGAGGAAAACTGGAAAAGGTGGACCGGAATCCTTACAGTTTGTGAGCATCATAAGGAGGTCGTCTGCAAATAGGGTCAATTTGTACTCTGAAGTTTTTATTTTGATGCTTTCCACTAAATTTGAAGTGCGTAAGATAGTAGCTAAAGTTTCCATGGAGAGAACAAACAGCAAGGGTGAAAGAGGGCAACCCTGACGAGTACCATTTCGAATTGGGAAGGAGTCTGACAAGAGGCCATTAACCTTGATTTTAGCCGAGGGGACAGTGTTTAAGGTGGTAATTTTAGATATAAATTCTTTGGGTAGGCCAAATTTGTGGAGGGTACATGTCAAAAACTTCCAGTCCAACCGGTCGAATGCCTTTTTGGCATTTGTGGAAATGAAAAGGGTTGGAATTTTCTGTCTGTGGGAATATTGAAGTAAGTGTAATGCTTTGACTATGTTGTTCTTAGCTTCTCTTTACGAAACAAACCCTGTTTGGTCATTATGAATCAAATAGGGGAGTGATAAATTCAGTCGATTGGCCAAAATCTTAGAATTTATTTTGAGGTCTACATTCAATAAAGATATAGGTCTAAAGTTTGATGTTGAATCTGTCGGTTTACCTGGCTTGGACAAGACTGTAATAAGCGCCTCGAGCATGCTTGGTGGGAATGGATGTTCTGGGCCTATAAAATTAAAGAGATTTAAAAGGTGGGGGGAGAGGGTTTGTTGATAAATTTTATAGTAAGGATTATTGAAGCCATCTGGCCCAGTGCTTTTACCATTTTTAAGGGACTTGATGACATCATCTAGTTCCCGAGGTGTAATGGCTTGGCTTAAGAGCTGGAGGTGTTCAGGGTGGATCTGTGGAAGTTGGAGCTGGTCTAAATATTTTTGCCATTTTTGAGTGTGGTCTTCTGTGAGACATGAAGAACATAGGTTATAAAGTTTATTATAATAGTTACAAAACTCATTGGCTATTATTTTAGAGTTTGTGGTCTTGGTAGATGCATTAATCGTTAGTGATTGTATATAAGTCGAGGATTGTTTACTTTTAAGAGCTCTAGCCAGTAATCTGCCTGGTTTATTCCCTTGTATAAAATATTTTTGGCATAGGTGGAATGCAGTATTTTGAGCTTTAATGTCAAGGAGGTCATTAAGTTGGAGTCTGGCTTTAGTTTATTTTGAATATCTAAGTCCATGGGGTATCGTTTGTGAGAGTAGTCTAATTTGTTTATTTCTTGTGTAAGCGTAAGATATTTCTGTTTGGTTTGTTTGTTTTTGATGGCTCTATGTTTAATTAATATACCTCTGATGACACATTTATGTGCTTCCCAGGTTTTGATTGGGGTGGAAGCTCCAGAGGAGTTGATGGTGAAATATTCCTGGAGAGCTTTCTCTACCTCTAATGATACTAAGGGGTCTGACAACAGCAATTCATCAAGCCTCCATTGGAAAGGGCGTATTGGGATTGAGGCCAGAAAAAGGAGCTACTAACACCTGAGTGGTCTGTCCAACTAGTAGGGACAAGTTGGCGGCCATAATGTAATCGAGTCTGGAATAGGATTTGTTTGGGTTAGAAAAAAATGTGTAATCACGTTTCTGTGGGTGTAAGTACCGCCACGTGTCTTGTAGGGTGAGTAGCGATAAATTGTTCCAAACAGAGTGTAGTGTAGTGCCCGGGAGTTTTAAGGTTTGGTTGGAGCTGTCCAATTTTGGATCTAGCAGGAGGTTAAAATCTCCTGCCAGTAAAAGTGGGCCCTGTAGGTACATGAGTATGGAATTAGTAGTGTGCTGGAAGAAGGAGGCTTGATTCGTGTTTGGAGCGTAAATGTTTACAAGTGTAATTGGTTTCCCATATAGGAGACCATATAAAATCCCAATTACCTCCCTTCCTCGTCTTGGTCTTTGTATAGGAGTTCAATGTAACTGATTTGTGTAGAAGTATACTAACTCCATTAACTTTTTTTTTAGCGTTCCTGCTATGAAAATTATTTAGGTAATATGATGAAAAGTATTTAGGTTCATTGCCCTGTTTAAAATGGGTTTCCTGCAGGAACAGTATGCTGCCATTCTTATGATGTAGGTTGTGGAACGCTTTGGACCTTTTAAAGGGAGAATTTAAGCCCTTGGCATTAATTGTGAGTAAAGTGAATAACTAATCGGAAGTATTTTGAGTCATTGTGTCAGTGTATTATAGGATAAGTATAAAAGATGCCCAGTGAGAAGTCATGATCAAAGATGTAGTACAGTTTGTATGCTTCGTGAAGAGATATTACATGGAATAACAATCGGCTAAATTACGAGTTTTTGTCGGTAATGGTGTGCTGTGCTAACAAGCCTTTTTTTTCTCACCGCTCACTTAAGACAACGCTGGCATTACGAGTTTTCTGCAAGCCGGTGTTAGCCTCAGAAAAGTGAGCATTGAGCAAAATTTAGCTCCACATCTCACCTCAATAACAGCGCTGCTTACAGTAGTGGTGAGCTGGCTAAACATGCTTGTGCATGATTTCCCCATAGGAAACAATGGAGCTTAGATGGCTGAAAAAAAACCTAACACCTGCAAAAAAGAAGCGTTCAGCTCCTAACGCAGCCCCATTGTTTCCTATGGAAAAATAAATTTTACGTCTACACTTAACACCCTAACATGAACCCCGAGTCTAAACACCCTTAATCTTACACTTATTAACCCCTAATCTGCCACCCCGACATCGCCGACACCTGCATTATATTATTAACCCATAATCTTCAATCCAGCCGACGCGGAGCATCCTCTTCCAACGAAGTCCACCCGACGAATGAAGGTTCCTTTAAATGACGTCATCCAAAATTGCGTCCCTTGAATTCCAATTGGCTGATAGCCAATCGGAATTAAGGTAGGAAAAATCCTATTGGCTGATGCAATCAGCCAATAGAATTGAAGTTCAATCCTATGGGCTGATCCAATCAGCCAATAGGATTGAGCTTGCATTCTATTGGCTGTTCCAATCAGCCAATAGAATGCAAGCTCAATTCTATTGGCTGATTGCATCAGCTAATACGATTTTTCCTACCTTAATTCTGATTGGCTGATAGAATCATATCAGTCAATCGGAATTCAAGGGACGCCATCTTGGATGACGTCATTTAAAGGAACCGTCATTCGTCGGGTGGACTTCGTTGGAAGAGGATGCTCCATGTCGGCTGTATTGAAGATGAACCCGCTCCGCGCCGGAAGGATGAAGATAGAAGATGCCGCCTGGATGAAGACTTCTGCCCCTCTGGAGGACCTCTTCTTCCCAGATCGGATGAAGACTTCTGGCCATCTGGAGGATCACTTGTGCCCGGCTTCTTGGAGGACTTCAGCCCGGCTGGGTGAAGACGTCTCAAGGTAGGGTGATCTTCAAGGGGTTAGTGTTAGGTTTTATTAAGCGGGGATTGGGTGGGTTTTAGAGTAGGGTTTTGTGTGTGGGTGGTGGGTTTTAATGTTGGGGGGGGTTGTATTTTTTTTTACAGGTTAAAGAGCTGATTACTTTGGGGCAATGCCCCACAAAAGGCCCTTTTAATGGCTATTTGTAATTTAGTATAGGGTAGGGAATTTTATTTTTTGGGGGGGCTTTTTTATTTTATTAGGGGGATTAGATTAGGTGTAATTAGTTTAAAAATTTGTAATTTTTTTTTTTTAAATTTAGAGTTTTTCTTTCGTAATTTAGTTTATTTAATTTAATTGTATTTAATTGTAGTTAGTTTAGGGAATTAATTTAATTATAGTGTAGTGTTAGGTGTAATTGTAACTTAGGTTAGGGTTTATTTTACAGGTAAATTTGTACTTATTTTAGCTAGGTAGTTATTAAATAGTTAATAACTATTTAATAACTATTGTACCTAGTTAAAATAAATACAAAGTTGCCTGTAAAATAAAAATAAACCCTAAGCTAGCTACAATGTAACTATTAGTTATATTGTAGCTATCTTAGGGTTTATTTTATAGGTAAGTATTTAATTTTAAATAGGATTTATTTATTTAATTGTAGTAATTTTATTTCGTTTTATTTAAATTATATTTAAGTTAGGGGGTGTTAGGGTTAGAGTTAGGTTTAGGGGTTAATAAATTTAGTATAGTGTGGGCGACGTTGGGGGCGGCAGATTATGGGTTAATAAATGTAGGTAGGTGTCTGTGATGTTAGGGATGACAGATTAGAGGTTAATAATATTTAACTAGTGTTTGCGAGGCGGGAGTGCGGCGGTTTAGGGGTTAATATATTTATTTAAGTGGTGGCGATGTCCAGTCGGCAGATTAGGGGTTAAAAACTTTAAGTGTTTGCGATGTGGGGGGGCTCGGTTTAGGGGTTAATAGGTAGTTTATGGGTGTTAGTGAACTTTTTAGCACTTTAGTTAAGAGTTTTATGTTACGGCGTTAGCCCATAAAACTCTTAACTATTGACTTTTAAATGCGGTAGGAGTCTTGACAGGATAGGGTGTACCGCTCACTTTTTCCAGCAATCGTAATACCGCATTAGGAAAATCCCATTGAAA
Organism: Bombina bombina; assembly: GCF_027579735.1. Taxonomy (NCBI): domain Eukaryota; kingdom Metazoa; phylum Chordata; class Amphibia; order Anura; family Bombinatoridae; genus Bombina; species Bombina bombina. The sequence goes on along the minus strand of NC_069503.1, from coordinate 656,814,723 downwards.
ACATAGGATACGCAATTGACGTAAGGGGATTTGCGGTATGCTAAAATCGCGGAAAAAAATTGAGCGGTACACCTGTACCTGTCAGACTCGTAATACCAGCGGGCGTTAAAAAGCAGCACTGGGACCCCTCAACGCTGCTTTTTAAGGCTAATGCAAGACACGTAATCTAGCCAAATGCATGGTAAAACAGTTTAACAATAAACATAATAACAAATGAAACATTTTTAAACAAATAGTGAACTAACAGGTAGCTCCTGCTTGTGATAGCAAGGGTGGTAATTAGATAAAAATGTGTAACCTAGTGTTACGGCTCATACTGTTAGCGTAAAGTTCCTATAAGGGGCTAGTGGCACCCCAGATTTTAGTAGGTCATGAGTCCGTGATGGCACATGGGTAATTTATCTAAAAAAGTAGAAGACATAGTGCAACAACATCATTAAACATAGAACTAATATCATTATTAGATTGGGATTGGAATCCCATGAAAGTCAGGTAAAAACTAAGGATAAGAATATTGGATTGATCTCACCCATTTTCTGTCGTGGATGCTGCGTTTTTTTTCTGTCTCTTGGAGGCTGCTGTTTGTCAAGGTACTCTTTGAGGTTTAGGAGTTGTGGGAGGAAGATTATTCAGCTGTTTGGTAGTAGATGCAGGTGTTTGGTTGTAAGCTGGAGGTGCAAGATTCAGTTCCTTGCAGAAGTCTTTGATGTCTCCTGGATTCATGCATGTTTTCCTCTGGCCTTCCCACAACGATTGTATATGGCAAGGGAAGCCCCATCTGTATCAGATGTTGTGATTTCTTAACAAAGTGGAAAGCGGGGCAAATTCCCTTCTTCTTTGCAATGTTCTTAACGATGAACCTTTAAGTTCTTTGAACAAGTCTTGTAGGTAAGTACAAAGATTCTCTGCAGTGATGGTCTCTGGAATGCCTCTAATTCTGATGTTTTGTCCTCTTCTTCTGTTTTCGATATCTTCCAGTTGAGCAATTACAGTATTCTGAGCTTGTAAATTCTGAATAAGGCATGCAATATCTTACTGTTGTGACTCGGATTCCTCTTCGAGAAATTCCACCCTGTCTCCAATCTCATTCATCTCCTTACGTAGTTCTGAGATTACTTCCTTAATACAGGATTTCACCTGCAAGATTAGATTTGTAAAGTCTTGTTTAGATGGAAGGGTCTCAAGAAAGGCTTGTTTGACTTGCATGGACTCGGGGGCTCGGGTGGCCATTGCGGCCTGGAGTTGTGGTACCTCATCTGCAGAATCCATGGCTTCTGGTGGTGAATCTGAGTTCTCAAGTGGTTTAAAGAATGTATTCATAGAAGCTGTTATACTATGATGGCTCTTAGTCACTTTATCTTGCTTTGCCTGTCTCCTTGGAGACATTTCTATGCTATAGAGAGTTGATTTGTCTGTGAAACTAAAGCTCTTTTGCGTCAGTGAGTGGCAAGGTAATTTTAAGCAAGGAAAAGTGCAGATAAAGCAATGTTCGAGATTTGATCAATCCGGCAAATAATGGTAGAGAACTGCCAGAATAAATAGCCAATAGCAAGGATTGATGTGATATGTAGGCCCAGGAGGGATTAAATTACCCCATATGAAAGTAGATAGTCTCTGCGTATTGCTCTCAGATGAGAGGTATATTTAAGAGCAGAATGTTATGGGTTCTGTGGTTATAAGATATATATAACAGTACCTTAATCATGGTAGTGTACAGCTCCAATTAGTCCTCATAGAGGTGATAATCTTATGTATGCCTCAGCGTGATAGGAAGTGTAATGCTTTAAAATGCAGATGTCATGCTGGTTAGCTTCCTATGATTATATAAATTAATACAGGTTCAATGTCAGTGTAGTCCTGCTTGGCAGAATTGATTACCTCCTCTAATGATGCCTCATAGTGGGAGCTAATCCTAGGGTGGCCGGGATAGGCCGGTATAGGCCTAGATGGAGCCTGAAATCGATTGAAAATAAAACTGATAATGCGGTCAGGGAAAAGCAATCTCAGGCGTCTTGAGGAGCCGTAGTGACCTCGAGTGACATGAGGAAGCCAATGCTAGCCTTTTTCCTCCAATTTGCAGCAAGTTTGTGTTAGGCCCAAAATGAAGCCAGGGGCTGTAGTAGGTGACCAGGGCCGGATATGAACCCGGAAGTGCGGTTGCGGCTTTTTTGAGCAAATTAAAGCAGCTTGAAGGGTGAGGATTAGCCTTCATGTATGTGCATCCAAGGTTAGAGTGTGTTGCTTATGCTTTTCACGCTGTTTTAAGCATTTAATCTAGGGCTGCATCAGGAGCTCACTCAAAGTGCAGCCATTCACCTCGACGGCTGGCTCCGCCCCAGGATTACTGGGTTTTTAATATGGTCTCCCAGGGTTAATGAATAGGTTTCAGAATGAGGCCTTTCTGGGAAGGTTTTTTCTGTCCTATTTTTTTTTTAATTCCTGTGAAGGTTCAGGCATTTTCTAGTAAGTTTTATATCCATAATAGTAGCCACCAAACATGAAGCGTTACTCAGGGTGCTGAACCAAAAATGGTCTGGCTCCTAAACTTACATTACTGCTTTTTCAAATAAAAGATAGCACGAGAACAAAGAAAAAATGATAATAGGAGTAAATTTGAAAGTTGCTTAAAATTGCATGCTCTACCTGAATCATGAAAGAAAAAAAAATATGAGTTTAACCCCTTAATGACCCCTTAATGGCCACAGCACATTTTCTGTCCGTTTGGCTATTTTTACATTTCTGCGGTGTTTGTGTTTAGCTGTAATTTTCCTCTTACTCATTTACTGTACCCACACATATTATATACCATTTTTCTCGCCATTAAATAGACTTTCTAAAGATACCATTATTTTCATTATATCTTATAATTTACTATAAAAAAATTATAACATATGAGGAAAAAATGAAAAAAAAAACACACTTTTTCTAACTATGACCCCCAAAATTTGTTACACATCTACAACCACCAAAAAACACCCATGCTAAATAATTTCTAAATTTTGACCTGAGTTTAGAAATACCCAATGTTTACATATTCTTTGCTTTTTTTGCAAGTTATAGGGCAATAAATACAAGTAGCTAATTCCAAACCACTTTTTTCAAAATTAGCGCTAGTTACATTAGAACACTGATATATTTCAGGAATCCCTGAATATCCCTTGACATGTATATATTTTTTTTAGAGGACATGCAAAAGTATTGATCAAGGCCCATTTTGGTATATTTCATGACACCATTGCACCGCTAAATGCGATCAAATTAAAAAAAATCGTTCACTTTTTCACAAATATTTTCACAAACTTTAGGTGTCTTACTGAAATTATTTACAAACAACTTGTGCAATTAGGGCATAAATGGTTGTAAATGCTTTTCTGGGATCCCCTTTATTCGGAAATAGCAGACATATATGGCTTTGGCGTTGCTTTTTGGTAATTAGAAGGCCGCTAAATGCAACTGTGCACCACACATGTATTATGCCCAGCATTGAAAGGGTTAATTAGGGAGCATGTAGGAAGTTTCTAGGGTTAATTTTAGCTTTAGTGTAGTGTAGTAGACAACCCCAAGTATTGATCTAGGCCCATTCTGGTATATTTCATGCCCCCATTTCACCGCCAAATGCGATCAATTAAAAAAAAAAAACGTTAAATTTTTCACAATTTTAGGTTTCTCACTGAAATTATTTACAAACAGCTTGTGCAATTATGGCACAGATGGTTGTAATTGCTTCTCTGGGATCCCCTTTGTTCAGAAATAACAGACATATATGGCTTTGTGGTTGCTTTTTGGTAATTAGAAGGCCGCTAAATGCTGCTGCGCACCACAAGTGTATTATGCCCAGCAGTGAAGGAGTTAATTAGGAAGTTTCTAGGGTTAATTTTAGCTTTAGTGTAGTAGACAACCCCAAGTATTGATCTAGGCCCATTCTGGTATATTTCATGCCACCATTTCACCGCCAAATGCGATCAATTTTAAAAAAACGTTACATTTTTCACAATTTTAGGTTTCTCACTGAAATTATTTACAAACAGCTTGTGCAATTATGGGACAAATGGTTGTAATTGCTTCTCTGGGATCCCCTTTGTTCAGAAATAGTAGACATATATGGCTTTGGTGTTGCTTTTTGGTAATTAGAAGGCCGCTAAATACCACTGTGCACCACACATGTATTATGCCCAGCAGTGAAGGGGTTAATTAGGGAGCTTGTAGGGTTAATTTTAGCTTTAGTGTAGTAGACAACCCCAAGTATTGATCTAGCCCCATTTTGGTATATTTCATGCCACCATTTCACCGCCAAATGCGATCAAATAAAAAAAATCGTTCACTTTTTCACAAACTTTTTCGCAAACTTTAGGTTTCTCACTAAAATATTTTACAAGCAGCTTGTGCAATTATGGCACAAATGGTTGTAAATGCTTCTCTGGGGTCCCCTTTGTTCAGAAATAGCAGACATATATGGCTTTGGTGTTGCTTTTAGGTAATTAGAAGGCCGCTAAATGCCGCTGCGCATCACACCTGTATTATGTCTAGCAGTGAAGGGGTTTATTAGGTAGCTTGTAGGGAGCTTGCAGGGTTAATTTTAGCTTTAGTGTAGAGATCAGCCTCCCACCTGACACATCATACCCCCTGATCCCTCCCAAACAGCTCTCTTCCCTCCCCCACCCCACAATTGTCCCTGTAATCTTAATTACTGGCAGAAAGTCTGCCAGTACTAAAATAAAAGTTTTTTTTTGTTTTTGTTTTTTTATTATTCTGCTGTGTAGGATCCCCCCTTAGCCCCCAACCTCCCTGACCCCCCCCCCCCCCCCAAACAGCTCTCTTAACCTCCCCCTCTACCTTATTGGGAGCCATCTTGGGTACTGGCAGCTGTCTGCCAGTACCCAGTTTACAAAAAAATAGATTTTTCTTTTCTGTAGTGTAGCTTCCCCCCCAAAGACCAACTCCCCACCCTCTCCCAGATCCCTTAGATCGTTTCTATAGGAATTCCCTCCCCCCTCTCTCCCACTTTTCTACCAACATTTTTCCGTAGTGT